>NW_026645677.1:0-222494 GCF_949987535.1 Balaenoptera acutorostrata | reverse complement strand
GCTGTTGGCAATTTACATCCCACCCATCAGCGTAGCAAGGCTCCCATTTCTCCATGGCCGGTCCTGCGTTTCTGGTTTGGACACTTTTTTCCGCATGGCCCTTTTGCCCGCTGGGAAGCGAGACTTCTTTGGAGCGCTGATTGGCCTTTCCAGGTTGCTTGGTTGGCCAAAAAGGGCGTATGCGTTTTTTCCTGAATATATTCAGGAAAAAACGCATACGCCCTTTTTGGCCAAGGGCATCATTGTCCACGTTTTGCCGCTTTTCATGTGCTTTCAAGGCGATTCGAATCTACCTCCTGAAATCTGTTTCCTGCAATTCTGCCTTGCTTTCAAAGCCTCTTCGTTGCCTTCCCTTAATATATTTGTGGACGAGAGGTATCATTTAAAACTCTGCAGGTTTGTGAATTGCAGGGCCCCTGAGCTCCATTTTTCAACTCGCTTTTTTGGGAGCTGGCCGCAAAAGCGCAGGATTGCTTCAGGCCCTCTTGGGGTTCTGGGGGGCAGGCTGAGCTTGTGCTTAATTCTTCTTCCTGATGGGAAAATAGAGTGACCCGTGCCTGTCCCAACACCTAGAGCTAGTCTCTCATTGGTTCCCCCTCTTCCCTTTCATCCTCAGAACAAATTGCAACCTGTACGGAACAGGAGGTTAAAGGTGCTGATTCTCCAAGGAGGGAGATGGCTAGTAAATCGGCGGGAATGGCGAATCCGAGCAAAGGAGATGAGAAATGAGGTGCGTTTCAGAAACCTTTCCCGATCACACGGTGTACCATCTTCTGGGTTTCTCATGCCTGTTTTCGATGTAGGAAGATGCCCTTGAACCTGGAGATTTGGGACCCATGGGATGGGTACCATGCAGTATTACTTGAAAGGGTCTGCGTTGGCTCACCCAACCTCACCGAACCTCTCAGCCCCAAGAGTGTCCACCCTTATGTCTCAATCAGCTGTGGGTCTAGATATGGTCAATCCAGGTTGCATCACAGCCCCTGAACGAATTTTGTAAGAATTTCTCTCTCTTTCACTGCCTTTGTTTCACGGGTTTTGAAAAGTAATTTATTTTTATAATGGGGTTTAGCTGCTTTTCACGGCTGTGTTTATGCCGCTTTACACCCCATTGACTCACTTACAGAGAGATATCAATACATAGGTGTGAAGATTCTTACTAGTCAGATATATTCTTGTGCGGTGAATAGGGGGTGTTGAGTCCAGTTCACTGAAAAAGGAATAGGTCTTGTCTCTTACATATTGGGTTTATGGAACGGTATCTGAGCTAATTTGAAACCCTTGTTTTATGCATCACCCCACCTCACCTTTCCCGTTCAGCAGCCATAGTGTGTTTCCTAAACGTGTGACTCTGTTCTGTTTTGCAATTCAGTTCAAGTGTAGCGGTTTTTACATTCCCTCTATAAGTGATATCTTATGATAAGTGTCTTTTTCTGTGTGACTTATTTCACTTAGAATCGTCGTACCTAAATCCACTCATCGTGCTGCTACTAGCCTTATGACGTTGATTTCATGGCTGAGTGATATTCCATTGTACACGAGGACCCCAACTTCTTTATCCACTTTTCTCTTTCCTAGGATATTTAAGGTGTAATGAAGTGGGGGTTCTTGTCAACAGAGCAGCCCTAAACTATGGGGTGCCTGTGTCTTGCTGATTTTTAGTTTTCCGAATTTATACGCCCATGAGTGGAAGTGCCCTATGCTCTCCAAGCTGTGTTTTTTAGATGTTTCAGAACACACCGTACACTTCTCCAGAGTGGCTGTTGGCAATTTACATCCCACCCATCAGCGTAGCAAGGCTCCCATTTCTCCATGGCCGGTCCTGCGTTTCTGGTTTGGACACTTTTTTCCGCATGGCCCTTTTGCCCGCTGGGAAGCGAGACTTCTTTGGAGCGCTGATTGGCCTTTCCAGGTTGCTTGGTTGGCCAAAAAGGGCGTATGCGTTTTTTCCTGAATATATTCAGGAAAAAACGCATACGCCCTTTTTGGCCAAGGGCATCATTGTCCACGTTTTGCCGCTTTTCATGTGCTTTCAAGGCGATTCGAATCTACCTCCTGAAATCTGTTTCCTGCAATTCTGCCTTGCTTTCAAAGCCTCTTCGTTGCCTTCCCTTAATATATTTGTGGACGAGAGGTATCATTTAAAACTCTGCAGGTTTGTGAATTGCAGGGCCCCTGAGCTCCATTTTTCAACTCGCTTTTTTGGGAGCTGGCCGCAAAAGCGCAGGATTGCTTCAGGCCCTCTTCTGGTTCTGGGGGGCAGGCTGAGCTTGTGCTTAATTCTTCTTCCTGATGGGAAAATAGAGTGACCCGTGCCTGTCCCAACACCTAGAGCTAGTCTCTCATTGGTTCCCCCTCTTCCCCTTCATCCTCAGAACAAATTGCAACCTGTACGGAACAGGAGGTTAAAGGTGCTGCTTCTCCAAGGAGGGAGATGGCTAGTAAATCGGCTGGAATGGCGAACCCGAGCAAAGGAGATGAGAAATGAGGTGCGTTTCAGAAACCTTTCCCGATCACACGGTGTACCATCTTCTGGGTTTCTCATGCATGTTTTCGATGTAGGAAGATGCCCTTGAACCTGGAGATTTGGGACCCATGGGATGGGTACCATGCAGTATTACTTGAAAGGGTCTGCGTTGGCTCACCCAACCTCACCGAAACTCTCAGCCACAAGAGTGTCCACCCTTATGTCTCAATCAGCTGTGGGTCTAGATATGGTCAATCCAGGTTGCATCACAGCCCCTGAACGAATTTTGGAAGAATTTCTCTCTCTTTCACTGTCTTTGTTTCACTGGTTTTGAAAAGTAATTTATTTTTATAATGGGGTTTAGCTGCTTTTCACGGCTGTGTTTATGCCGCTTTACACCCCCTTGACTCACTTACAGAGAGATATCAATACATAGGTTTGAAGATTCTTACTAGTCAGATATATTCTAGTGCGGTGAATAGGGGGTGTTGAGTCCAGTTCACTGAGCAAGGAACAGGTCTTGTCTATTACTTATTGGGTTTATGGAACGGTATCTGAGCTAATTTGAAACCCTTGTTTTATGCATCACCCCACCTCACCTTTCCCGTTCAGCAGCCATAATGTGTTTCCTAAACGTGTGACTCTGTTCTGTTTTGCAATTCAGTTCAAGTGTAGCGGTTTTTACATTCCCTCTATAAGTGATATCTTATGATAAGTGTCTTTTTCTGTGTGACTTATTTCACTTAGAATCATCGTACCTAAATCCACTCATCGTGCTGCTACTAGCCTTATGACGTTGATTTCATGGCTGAGTGATATTCCATTGTACATGAGGACCCCAACTTCTTTATCCACTTTTCTCTTTCCTAGGATATTTAAGGTGTAATGAAGTGGGGGTTCTTGTCAACAGAGCAGCCCTAAACTATGGGGTGCCTGTGTCTTGCTGATTTTTAGTTTTCCGAATTTATACGCCCATGAGTGGAAGTGCCCTATGCTCTCCAAGCTGTGTTTTTTAGATGTTTCAGAACACACCGTACACTTCTCCAGAGTGGCTGTTGGCAATTTACATCCCACCCATCAGCGTAGCAAGGCTCCCATTTCTCCATGGCCGGTCCTGCGTTTCTGGTTTGGACACTTTTTTCCGCATGGCCCTTTTGCCCGCCGGGAAGCGAGACTTCTTTGGAGCGCTGATTGGCCTTTCCAGGTTGCTTGGTTGGCCAAAAAGGGCGTATGCGTTTTTTCCTGAATATATTCAGGAAAAAACGCATACGCCCTTTTTGGCCAAGGGCATCATTGTCCACGTTTTGCCGCTTTTCATGTGCTTTCAAGGCGATTCGAATCTACCTCCTGAAATCTGTTTCCTGCAATTCTGCCTTGCTTTCAAAGCCTC
This sequence comes from Balaenoptera acutorostrata, assembly GCF_949987535.1. NCBI lineage: Eukaryota > Metazoa > Chordata > Mammalia > Artiodactyla > Balaenopteridae > Balaenoptera > Balaenoptera acutorostrata. The sequence continues at coordinate 218,637 of NW_026645677.1, read as the reverse complement.
TTCGTTGCCTTCCCTTAATATATTTGTGGACGAGAGGTATCATTTAAAACTCTGCAGGTTTGTGAATTGCAGGGCCCCTGAGCTCCATTTTTCAACTCGCTTTTTTGGGAGCTGGCCGCAAAAGCGCAGGATTGCTTCAGGCCCTCTTCTGGTTCTGGGGGGCAGGCTGAGCTTGTGCTTAATTCTTCTTCCTGATGGGAAAATAGAGTGACCCGTGCCTGTCCCAACACCTAGAGCTAGTCTCTCATTGGTTCCCCCTCTTCCCCTTCATCCTCAGAACAAATTGCAACCTGTACGGAACAGGAGGTTAAAGGTGCTGCTTCTCCAAGGAGAGAGATGGCTAGTAAATCGGCTGGAATGGCGAACCCGAGCAAAGGAGATGAGAAATGAGGTGCGTTTCAGAAACCTTTCCCGATCACACGGTGTACCATCTTAGGGTTTCTCATGCATGTTTTCGATGTAGGAAGATGCCCTTGAACCTGGAGATTTGGGACCCATGGGATGGGTACCATGCAGTATTACTTGAAAGGGTCTGCGTTGGCTCACCCAACCTCACCGAAACTCTCAGCCACAAGAGTGTCCACCCTTATGTCTCAATCAGCTGTGGGTCTAGATATGGTCAATCCAGGTTGCATCACAGCCCCTGAACGAATTTTGGAAGAATTTCTCTCTCTTTCACTGTCTTTGTTTCACTGGTTTTGAAAAGTAATTTATTTTTATAATGGGGTTTAGCTGCTTTTCACGGCTGTGTTTATGCCGCTTTACACCCCCTTGACTCACTTACAGAGAGATATCAATACATAGGTTTGAAGATTCTTACTAGTCAGATATATTCTAGTGCGGTGAATAGGGGGTGTTGAGTCCAGTTCTCTGAGCAAGGAACAGGTCTTGTCTATTACTTATTGGGTTTATGGAACGGTATCTGAGCTAATTTGAAACCCTTGTTTTATGCATCACCCCACCTCACCTTTCCCGTTCAGCAGCCATAGTGTGTTTCCTAAACGTGTGACTCTGTTCTGTTTTGCAATTCAGTTCAAGTGTAGCGGTTTTTACATTCCCTCTATAAGTGATGTCTTATGATAAGTGTCTTTTTCTGTGTGACTTATTTCACTTAGAATCGTCGTATCTAAATCCACTCATCGTGCTGCTACTAGCCTTATGACGTTGATTTCATGGCTGAGTGATATTCCATTGTACATTAGGACCACAACTTCTTTATCCATTTTTCTCTTTCCTAGGATATTTAAGGTGTAATGAAGTGGGGGTTCTTGTCAACAGAGCAGCCCTAAACTTTGGGGTGCCTGTGTCTTGCTGATTTTTAGTTTTCCCAATTTATACGCCCATGAGTGGAAGTGCCCTATGCTCTCCAAGCTGTGTTTTTTATATATTTCAGAACACACCGTACACTTCTCCAGAGTGGCTGTTGGCAATTTACATCCCACCCATCAGCGTAGCAAGGCTCCCATTTCTCCATGGCCGGTCCTGCATTTCTGGTTTGGACACTTTTTTCCGCATGGCCCTTTTGCCCGCTGGGAAGCGAGAATTCTTTGGAGCGCTGATTTGCCTTTCCAGGTTGCTTGGTTGGCCAAAAAGGCCGTATGCGTTTCTTCTTGAATATATTCAGGAAAAAACGCATACGCCCATTTTGGCCAAGGGCATCATTGTCCACGTTTTGCCGCTTTTCATGTGCTTTCAAGGCGATTCGAATCTACCTCCTGAAATCTGTTTCCTGCAATTCTGCCTTGCTTTCAAAGCCTCTTCGTTGCCTTCCCTTAATATATTTGTGGACGAGAGGTATCATTTAAAACTCTGCAGGTTTGTGTATTGCAGGGCCCCTGAGCTCCATTTTTCAACTCGCTTTTTTGGGAGCAGGCCGCAAAAGCGCAGGATTGCTTCAGGCCCTCTTGGGGTTCTGGGGGGCAGGCTGAGCTTGTGCTTAATTCTTCTTCCTGATGGGAAAATAGAGTGACCCGTGCCTGTCCCAACACCTAGAGCTAGTCTCTCATTGGTTCCCCCTCTTCCCTTTCATCCTCAGAACAAATTGCAACCTGTACGGAACAGGAGGTTAAAGGTGCTGATTCTCCAAGGAGGGAGATGGCTAGTAAATCGGCTGGAATGGCGAATCCGAGCAAAGGAGATGAGAAATGAGGTGCGTTTCAGAAACCTTTCCCGATCACACGGTGTACCATCTTCTGGGTTTCTCATGCCTGTTTTCGATGTAGGAAGATGCCCTTGAACCTGGAGATTTGGGACCCATGGGATGGGTACCATGCAGTATTACTTGAAAGGGTCTGCGTTGGCTCACCCAACCTCACCGAACCTCTCAGCCCCAAGAGTGTCCACCCTTATGTCTCAATCAGCTGTGGGTCTAGATATGGTCAATCCAGGTTGCATCACAGCCCCTGAACGAATTTTGTAAGAATTTCTCTCTCTTTCACTGTCTTTGTTTCACGGGTTTTGAAAAGTAATTTATTTTTATAATGGGGTTTAGCTGCTTTTCACGGCTGTGTTTATGCCGCTTTACACCCCCTTGACTCACTTACAGAGAGATATCAATACATAGGTGTGAAGATTCTTACTAGTCAGATATATTCTTGTGCGGTGAATAGGGGGTGTTGAGTCCAGTTCACTGAAAAAGGAATAGGTCTTGTCTCTTACATATTGGGTTTATGGAACGGTATCTGAGCTAATTTGAAACCCTTGTTTTATGCATCACCCCACCTCACCTTTCCCGTTCAGCAGCCATAGTGTGTTTCCTAAACGTGTGACTCTGTTCTGTTTTGCAATTCAGTTCAAGTGTAGCGGTTTTTACATTCCCTCTATAAGTGATATCTTAGGATAAGTGTCTTTTTCTGTGTGACTTATTTCACTTAGAATCGTCGTACCTAAATCCACTCATCGTGCTGCTACTAGCCTTATGACGTTGATTTCATGGCTGAGTGATATTCCATTGTATATGAGGACCACAACTTCTTAATCCACTTTTCTCTTTCCTAGGATATTTAAGGTGTAATGAAGTGGGGGTTCTTGTCAACAGAGCAGCCCTAAACTTTGGGGTGCCTGTGTCTTGCTGATTTTTAGTTTTCCCAATTTATACGCCCATGAGTGGAAGTGCCCTATGCTCTCCAAGCTGTGTTTTTTAGATGTTTCAGAACACACCGTACACTTCTCCAGAGTGGCTGTTGGCAATTTACATCCCACCCATCAGCGTAGCAAGGCTCCCATTTCTCCATGGCCGGTCCTGCGTTTCTGGTTTGGACACTTTTTTCCGCATGGCCCTTTTGCCCGCTGGGAAGCGAGACTTCTTTGGAGCGCTGATTGGCCTTTCCAGGTTGCTTGGTTGGCCAAAAAGGGCGTATGCGTTTTTTCCTGAATATATTCAGGAAAAAACGCATACGCCCTTTTTGGCCAAGGGCATCATTGTCCACGTTTTGCCGCTTTTCATGTGCTTTCAAGGCGATTCGAATCTACCTCCTGAAATCTGTTTCCTGCAATTCTGCCTTGCTTTCAAAGCCTCTTCGTTGCCTTCCCTTAATATATTTGTGGACGAGAAGTATCATTTAAAACTCTGCAGGTTTGTGAATTGCAGGGCCCCTGAGCTCCATTTTTCAACTCGCTTTTTTGGGAGCTGGCCGCAAAAGCGCAGGATTGCTTCAGGCCCTCTTCTGGTTCTGGGGGGCAGGCTGAGCTTGTGCTTAATTCTTCTTCCTGATGGGAAAATAGAGTGACCCGTGCCTGTCCCAACAGCTAGAGCTAGTCTCTCATTGGTTCCCCCTCTTCCCCTTCATCCTCAGAACAAATTGCAACCTGTACGGAACAGGAGGTTAAAGGTGCTGCTTCTCCAAGGAGGGAGATGGCTAGTAAATCGGCTGGAATGGCGAACCCGAGCAAAGGAGATGAGAAATGAGGTGCGTTTCAGAAACCTTTCCCGATCACACGGTGTACCATCTTCTGGGGTTCTCATGCCTGTTTTCGATGTAGGAAGATGCCCTTGAACCTGGAGATTTGGGACCCATGGGATGGGTACCATGCAGTATTACTTGAAAGGGTCTGCGTTGGCTCACCCAACCTCACCGAAACTCTCAGCCACAAGAGTGTCCACCCTTATGTCTCAATCAGCTGTGGGTCTAGATATGGTCAATCCAGGTTGCATCACAGCCCCTGAACGAATTTTGGAAGAATTTCTCTCTCTTTCACTGTCTTTGTTTCACTGGTTTTGAAAAGTAATTTATTTTTATAATGGGGTTTAGCTGCTTTTCACGGCTGTGTTTATGCCGCTTTACACCCCCTTGACTCACTTACAGAGAGATATCAATACATAGGTTTGAAGATTCTTACTAGTCAGATATATTCTAGTGCGGTGAATAGGGGGTGTTGAGTCCAGTTCACTGAGCAAGGAACAGGTCTTGTCTATTACTTATTGGGTTTATGGAACGGTATCTGAGCTAATTTGAAACCCTTGTTTTATGCATCACCCCACCTCACCTTTCCCGTTCAGCAGCCATAGTGTGTTTCCTAAACGTGTGACTCTGTTCTGTTTTGCAATTCATTTCAAGTGTAGCGGTTTTTACATTCCCTCTATAAGTGATATCTTAGGATAAGTGTCTTTTTCTGTGTGACTTATTTCACTTAGAATCGTCGTACCTAAATCCACTCATCGTGCTGCTACTAGCCTTATGACGTTGATTTCATGGCTGAGTGATATTCCATTGTACATGAGGACCCCAACTTCTTTATCCACTTTTCTCTTTCCTAGGATATTTACGGTGTAATGAAGTGGGGGTTCTTGTCAACAGAGCAGCCCTAAACTATGGGGTGCCTGTGTCTTGCTGATTTTTAGTTTTCCGAATTTATACGCCCATGAGTGGAAGTGCCCTATGCTCTCCAAGCTGTGTTTTTTAGATGTTTCAGAACACACCGTACACTTCTCCAGAGTGGCTGTTGGCAATTTACATCCCACCCATCAGCGTAGCAAGGCTCCCATTTCTCCATGGCCGGTCCTGCGTTTCTGGTTTGGACACTTTTTTCCGCATGGCCCTTTTGCCCGCTGGGAAGCGAGACTTCTTTGGAGCGCTGATTGGCCTTTCCAGGTTGCTTGGTTGGCCAAAAAGGGCGTATGCGTTTTTTCCTGAATATATTCAGGAAAAAACGCATACGCCCTTTTTGGCCAAGGGCATCATTGTCCACGTTTTGCCGCTTTTCATGTGCTTTCAAGGCGATTCGAATCTACCTCCTGAAATCTGTTTCCTGCAATTCTGCCTTGCTTTCAAAGCCTCTTCGTTGCCTTCCCTTAATATATTTGTGGACGAGAGGTATCATTTAAAACTCTGCAGGTTTGTGAATTGCAGGGCCCCTGAGCTCCATTTTTCAACTCGCTTTTTTGGGAGCTGGCCGCAAAAGCGCAGGATTGCTTCAGGCCCTCTTCTGGTTCTGGGGGGCAGGCTGAGCTTGTGCTTAATTCTTCTTCCTGATGGGAAAATAGAGTGACCCGTGCCTGTCCCAACACCTAGAGCTAGTCTCTCATTGGTTCCCCCTCTTCCCCTTCATCCTCAGAACAAATTGCAACCTGTACGGAACAGGACGTTAAAGGTGCTGCTTCTCCAAGGAGGGAGATGGCTAGTAAATCGGCTGGAATGGCGAACCCGAGCAAAGGAGATGAGAAATGAGGTGCGTTTCAGAAACCTTTCCCGATCACACGGTGTACCATCTTCTGGGTTTCTCATGCATGTTTTCGATGTAGGAAGATGCCCTTGAACCTGGAGATTTGGGACCCATGGGATGGGTACCATGCAGTATTACTTGAAAGGGTCTGCGTTGGCTCACCCAACCTCACCGAACCTCTCAGCCACAAGAGTGTCCACCCTTATGTCTCAATCAGCTGTGGGTCTATATATGGTCAATCCAGGTTGCATCACAGCCCCTGAACGAATTTTGGAAGAATTTCTCTCTCTTTCACTGTCTTTGTTTCACTGGTTTTGAAAAGTAATTTATTTTTATAATGGGGTTTAGCTGCTTTTCACGGCTGTGTTTATGCCGCTTTACACCCCCTTGACTCACTTACAGAGAGATATCAATACATAGGTTTGAAGATTCTTACTAGTCAGATATATTCTAGTGCGGTGAATAGGGGGTGTTGAGTCCAGTTCACTGAGCAAGGAACAGGTCTTGTCTATTACTTATTGGGTTTATGGAACGGTATCTGAGCTAATTTGAAACCCTTGTTTTATGCATCACCCCACCTCACCTTTCCCGTTCAGCAGCCATAGTGTGTTTCCTAAACGTGTGACTCTGTTCTGTTTTGCAATTCAGTTCAAGTGTAGCGGTTTTTACATTCCCTCTATAAGTGATATCTTAGGATAAGTGTCTTTTTCTGTGTGACTTATTTCACTTAGAATCGTCGTACCTAAATCCACTCATCGTGCTGCTACTAGCCTTATGACGTTGATTTCATGGCTGAGTGATATTCCATTGTACATGAGGACCCCAACTTCTTTATCCACTTTTCTCTTTCCTAGGATATTTAAGGTGTAATGAAGTGGGGGTTCTTGTCAACAGAGCAGCCCTAAACTATGGGGTGCCTGTGTCTTGCTGATTTTTAGTTTTCCGAATTTATACGCCCATGAGTGGAAGTGCCCTATGCTCTCCAAGCTGTGTTTTTTAGATGTTTCAGAACACACCGTACACTTCTCCAGAGTGGCTGTTGGCAATTTACATCCCACCCATCAGCGTAGCAAGGCTCCCATTTCTCCATGGCCGGTCCTGCGTTTCTGGTTTGGACACTTTTTTCCGCATGGCCCTTTTGCCCGCTGGGAAGCGAGACTTCTTTGGAGCGCTGATTGGCCTTTCCAGGTTGCTTGGTTGGCCAAAAAGGGCGTATGCGTTTTTTCCTGAATATATTCAGGAAAAAACGCATACGCCCTTTTTGGCCAAGGGCATCATTGTCCACGTTTTGCCGCTTTTCATGTGCTTTCAAGGCGATTCGAATCTACCTCCTGAAATCTGTTTCCTGCAATTCTGCCTTGCTTTCAAAGCCTCTTCGTTGCCTTCCCTTAATATATTTGTGGACGAGAGGTATCATTTAAAACTCTGCAGGTTTGTGAATTGCAGGGCCCCTGAGCTCCATTTTTCAACTCGCTTTTTTGGGAGCTGGCCGCAAAAGCGCAGGATTGCTTCAGGCCCTCTTCTGGTTCTGGGGGGCAGGCTGAGCTTGTGCTTAATTCTTCTTCCTGATGGGAAAATAGAGTGACCCGTGCCTGTCCCAACACCTAGAGCTAGTCTCTCATTGGTTCCCCCTCTTCCCCTTCATCCTCAGAACAAATTGCAACCTGTACGGAACAGGAGGTTAAAGGTGCTGCTTCTCCAAGGAGGGAGATGGCTAGTAAATCGGCTGGAATGGCGAACCCGAGCAAAGGAGATGAGAAATGAGGTGCGTTTCAGAAACCTTTCCCGATCACACGGTGTACCATCTTCTGGGTTTCTCATGCATGTTTTCGATGTAGGAAGATGCCCTTGAACCTGGAGATTTGGGACCAATGGGATGGGTACCATGCAGTATTACTTGAAAGGGTCTGCGTTGGCTCACCCAACCTCACCGAAACTCTCAGCCACAAGAGTGTCCACCCTTATGTCTCAATCAGCTGTGGGTCTAGATATGGTCAATCCAGGTTGCATCACAGCCCCTGAACGAATTTTGGAAGAATTTCTCTCTCTTTCACTGTCTTTGTTTCACTGCTTTTGAAAAGTAATTTATTTTTATAATGGGGTTTAGCTGCTTTTCACGGCTGTGTTTATGCCGCTTTACACCCCCTTGACTCACTTACAGAGAGATATCAATACATAGGTTTGAAGATTCTTACTAGTCAGATATATTCTAGTGCGGTGAATAGGGGGTGTTGAGTCCAGTTCACTGAGCAAGGAACAGGTCTTGTCTATTACTTATTGGGTTTATGGAACAGTATCTGAGCTAATTTGAAACCCTTGTTTTATGCATCACCCCACCTCACCTTTCCCGTTCAGCAGCCATAGTGTGTTTCCTAAACGTGTGACTCTGTTCTGTTTTGCAATTCAGTTCAAGTGTAGCGGTTTTTACATTCCCTCTATAAGTGATATCTTATGATAAGTGTCTTTTTCTGTGTGACTTATTTCACTTAGAATCGTTGTACCTAAATCCACTCATCGTGCTGCTACTAGCCTTATGACGTTGATTTCATGGCTGAGTGATATTCCATTGTACATGAGGACCCCAACTTCTTTATCCACTTTTCTCTTTCCTAGGATATTTAAGGTGTAATGAAGTGGGGGTTCTTGTCAACAGAGCAGCCCTAAACTATGGGGTGCCTGTGTCTTGCTGATTTTTACTTTTCCGAATTTATACGCCATGAGTGGAAGTGCCCTATGCTCTCCAAGCTGTGTTTTTTAGATGTTTCAGAACACACCGTACACTTCTCCAGAGTGGCTGTTGGCAATTTACATCCCACCCATCAGCGTAGCAAGGCTCCCATTTCTCCATGGCCGGTCCTGCATTTCTGGTTTGGACACTTTTTTCCGCATGGCCCTTTTGCCCGCTGGGAAGCGAGACTTCTTTGGAGCGCTGATTGGCCTTTCCAGGTTGCTTGGTTGGCCAAAAAGGGCGTATGCGTTTTTTCCTGAATATATTCAGGAAAAAACGCATACGCCCTTTTTGGCCAAGGGCATCATTGTCCACGTTTTGCCGCTTTTCATGTGCTTTCAAGGCGATTCGAATCTACCTCCTGAAATCTGTTTCCTGCAATTCTGCCTTGCTTTCAAAGCCTCTTCGTTGCCTTCCCTTAATATATTTGTGGACGAGAGGTATCATTTAAAACTCTGCAGGTTTGTGAATTGCAGGGCCCCTGAGCTCCATTTTTCAACTCGCTTTTTTGGGAGCTGGCCGCAAAAGCGCAGGATTGCTTCAGGCCCTCTTCTGGTTCTGGGGGGCAGGCTGAGCTTGTGCTTAATTCTTCTTCCTGATGGGAAAATAGAGTGACCCGTGCCTGTCCCAACACCTAGAGCTAGTCTCTCATTGGTTCCCCCTCTTCCCCTTCATCCTCAGAACAAATTGCAACCTGTACGGAACAGGAGGTTAAAGGTGCTGCTTCTCCAAGGAGGGAGATGGCTAGTAAATCGGCTGGAATGGCGAACCCGAGCAAAGGAGATGAGAAATGAGGTGCGTTTCAGAAACCTTTCCCGATCACACGGTGTACCATCTTCTGGGTTTCTCATGCATGTTTTCGATGTAGGAAGATGCCCTTGAACCTGGAGATTTGGGACCCATGGGATGGGTACCATGCAGTATTACTTGAAAGGGTCTGCGTTGGCTCACCCAACCTCACCGAACCTCTCAGCCCCAAGAGTGTCCACCCTTATGTCTCAATCAGCTGTGGGTCTAGATATGGTCAATCCAGGTTGCATCACAGCCCCTGAACGAATTTTGTAAGAATTTCTCTCTCTTTCACTGCCTTTGTTTCACGGGTTTTGAAAAGTAATTTATTTTTATAATGGGGTTTAGCTGCTTTTCACGGCTGTGTTTATGCCGCTTTAAACCCCTTGACTCACTTACAGAGAGATATCAATACATAGGTTTGAAGATTCTTACTAGTCAGATATATTCTTGTGCGGTGAATAGGGGGTGTTGAGTCCAGTTCACTGAAAAAGGAATAGGTCTTGTCTCTTACATATTGGGTTTATGGAACGGTATCTGAGCTAATTTGAAACCCTTGTTTTATGCATCACCCCACCTCACCTTTCCCGTTCAGCAGCCATAGAGTGTTTCCTAAACGTGTGATTCTGTTCTGTTTTGCAATTCAGTTCAAGTGTAGCGGTTTTTACATTCACTCTATAAGTGATATCTTATGATAAGTGTCTTTTTCTGTGTGACTTATTTCACTTAGAATCGTCGTACCTAAATCCAATCATCGTGCTGCTACTAGCCTTATGACGTTGATTTCATGGCTGAGTGATATTCCATTGTACATGAGGACCCCAACTTCTTTATCCACTTTTCTCTTTCCTAGGATATTTAAGGTGTAATGAAGTGGGGGTTCTTGTCAACAGAGCAGCCCTAAACTTTGGGGTGCCTGTGTCTTGCTGATTTTTAGTTTTCCCAATTTATACGCCCATGAGTGGAAGTGCCCTATGCTCTCCAAGCTGTGTTTTTTAGATGTTTCAGAACACACCTTACACTTCTCCAGAGTGGCTGTTGGCAATTTAAATCCCACCCATCAGCGTAGCAAGGCTCCCATTTCTCCATGGCCGGTCCTGCGTTTCTGGTTTGGACACTTTTTTCCGCATGGCCCTTTTGCCCGCTGGGAAGCGAGACTTCTTTGGAGCGCTGATTTGCCTTTCCAGGTTGCTTGGTTGGCCAAAAAGGGCGTATGCGTTTTTTCCTGAGTATATTCAGGAAAAAACGCATACGCCCTTTTTGGCCAAGGGCATCATTGTCCACGTTTTGCCGCTTTTCATGTGCTTTCAAGGCGATTCGAATCTACCTCCTGAAATCTGTTTCCTGCAATTCTGCCTTGCTTTCAAAGCCTCTTCGTTGCCTTCCCTTAATATATTTGTGGACGAGAGGTATCATTTAAAACTCTGCAGGTTTGTGAATTGCAGGGCCCCTGAGCTCCATTTTTCAACTCGCTTTTTTGGGAGCTGGCCGCAAAAGCGCAGGATTGCTTCAGGCCCTCTTCTGGTTCTGGGGGGCAGGCTGAGCTTGTGCTTAATTCTTCTTCCTGATGGGAAAATAGAGTGACCTGTGCCTGTCCCAACACCTAGAGCTAGTCTCTCATTGGTTCGCCCTCTTCCCCTTCATCCTCAGGAAAAATTGCAACCTGTACGGAACAGGAGGTTAAAGGTGCTGATTCTCCAAAGAGGGAGATGGCTAGTAAATCGGCTGGAATGGCGAACCCGAGCAAAGGAGATGAGAAAGGAGGTGCGTTTCAGAAACCTTTCCCGATCACACGGTGTACCATCTTCTGGGTTTCTCATGCCTGTTTTCGATGTAGGAAGATGCCCTTGAACCTGGAGATTTGGGACCCATGGGATGGGTACCATGCAGTATTACTTGAAAGGGTCTGCGTTGGCTCACCCAACCTCACCGAACCTCTCAGCCCCAAGAGTGTCCACCCTTATGTCTCAATCAGCTGTGGGTCTAGATATGGTCAATCCAGGTTGCATCACAGCCCCTGAACGAATTTTGGAAGAATTTCTCTCTCTTTCACTGCCTGTGTTTCACGGGTTTTGAAAAGTAATTTATTTTTATAATGGGGTTTAGCTGCTTTTCACGGCTGTGTTTATGCCGCTTTACACCCCCTTGACTCACTTACAGAGAGATATCAATACATAGGTTTGAAGATTCTTACTAGTCAGATATATTCTTGTGCGGTGAATAGGGGGTGTTGAGTCCAGTTCACTGAAAAAGGAATAGGTCTTGTCTCTTACATATTGGGTTTATGGAACGGTATCTGAGCTAATTTGAAACCCTTGTTTTATGCATCACCCCACCTCACCTTTCCCGTTCAGCAGCCATAGTGTGTTTCCTAAACGTGTGACTCTGTTCTGTTTTGCAATTCAGTTCAAGTGTAGCGGTTTTTACATTCCCTCTATAAGTGATATCTTATGATAAGTGTCTTGTTCTGTGTGACTTATTTCACTTAGAATCGTCGTACCTAAATCCACTCATCGTGCTGCTACTAGCCTTATGACGTTGATTTCATGGCTGAGTGATATTCCATTGTACATGAGGACCACAACTTCTTAATCCACTTTTCTCTTTCCTAGGATATTTAAGGTGTAATGAAGTGGGGGTTCTTGTCAACAGAGCAGCCCTAAACTTTGGGGTGCCTGTGTCTTGCTGATTTTTAATTTTCCCAATTTATACGCCCATGAGTGGAAGTGCCCTATGCTCTCCAAGCTGTGTTTTTTAGATGTTTCAGAACACACCGTACACTTCTCCAGAGTGGCTGTTGGCAATTTACATCCCACCCATCAGCGTAGCAAGGCTCCCATTTCTCCATGGCCGGTCCTGCATTTCTGGTTTGGACACTTTTTTGCAACATGGCCCTTTTGCCCGCTGGGAAGCGAGACTTCTTTGGAGTGCTGATTTGCTTTTCCAGGTTGCTTGGTTGGCCAAAAAGGGCGTATGCGTTTTTTCCTGAATATATTCAGGAAAAAACGCATACGCCCTTTTTGGCCAAGGGCATCATTGTCCACGTTTTGCCGCTTTTCATGTGCTTTCAAGGCGATTCGAATCTACCTCCTGAAATCTGTTTCCTGCAATTCTGCCTTGCTTTCAAAGCCTCTTCGCTGCCTTCCCTTAATATATTTGTGGACGAGAGGTATCATTTAAAACTCTGCAGGTTTCTGAATTGCAGGGCCCCTGAGCTCCATTTTTCAACTCGCTTTTTTGGGAGCTGGCCACAAAACCGCAGGATTGCTTCAGGCCCTCTTCTGGTTCTGGGGGGCAGGCTGAGCTTGTGCTTAATTCTTCTTCCTGATGGGAAAATAGAGTGACCCGTGCCTGTCCCAACACCTAGAGCTAGTCTCTCATTGGTTCCCCCTCTTCCCGTTCATCCTCAGGACAAATTGCAACCTGTACGGAACAGGAGGTTAAAGGTGCTGATTCTCCAAGGAGGGAGATGGCTAGTAAATCGGCTGGAATGGCGAACCCGAGCAAAGGAGATGAGAAATGAGGTGCGTTTCAGAAACCTTTCCCGATCACACGGTGTACCATCTTCTGGGTTTCTCATGCCTGTTTTCGATGTAGGAAGATGCCCTTGAACCTGGAGATTTGGGACCCATGGGATGGGTACCATGCAGTATTACTTGAAAGGGTCTGCGTTGGCTCACCCAACCTCACCGAACCTCTCAGCTCCAAGAATGTCCACCCTTATGTCTCAATCAGCTGTGGCTCTAGATATGGTCAATCCAGGTTGCATCACAGCCCCTGAACGAATTTTGGAAGAATTTCTCTCTCTTTCACTGTCTTTGTTTCACTGGTTTTGAAAAGTAATTTATTTTTATAATGGGGTTTAGCTGCTTTTCACGGCTGTGTTTATGCCGCTTTACACCCCCTTGACTCACTTACAGAGAGATATCAATACATAGGTTTGAAGATTCTTACTAGTCAGATATATTCTAGTGCGGTGAATAGGGGGTGTTGAGTCCAGTTCACTGAGCAAGGAACAGGTCTTGTCTATTACTTATTGGGTTTATGGAACGGTATCTGAGCTAATTTGAAACCCTTGTTTTATGCATCACCCCACCTCACCTTTCCCGTTCAGCAGCCATAGTGTGTTTCCTAAACGTGTGACTCTGTTCTGTTTTGCAATTCAGTTCAAGTGTAGCGGTTTTTACATTCCCTCTATAAGTGATATCTTAGGATAAGTGTCTTTTTCTGTGTGACTTATTTCACTTAGAATCGTCGTACCTAAATCCACTCATCGTGCTGCTACTAGCCTTATGACGTTGATTTCATGGCTGAGTGATATTCCATTGTACATGAGGACCCCAACTTCTTTATCCACTTTTCTCTTTCCTAGGATATTTAAGGTGTAATGAAGTGGGGGTTCTTGTCAACAGAGCAGCCCTAAACTATGGGGTGCCTGTGTCTTGCTGATTTTTAGTTTTCCGAATTTATACGCCCATGAGTGGAAGTGCCCTATGCTCTCCAAGCTGTGTTTTTTAGATGTTTCAGAACACACCGTACACTTCTCCAGAGTGGCTGTTGGCAATTTACATCCCACCCATCAGCGTAGCAAGGCTCCCATTTCTCCATGGCCGGTCCTGCGTTTCTGGTTTGGACACTTTTTTCCGCATGGCCCTTTTGCCCGCTGGGAAGCGAGACTTCTTTGGAGCGCTGATTTGCCTTTCAGGGTTGCTTGGTTGGCCAAAAAGGGCGTATGCGTTTTTTCCTGAATATATTCAGGAAAAAACGCATACGCCCTTATTGGCCAAGGGCATCATTGTCCACGTTTTGCCGCTTTTCATGTGCTTTCAAGGCGATTCGAATCTACCTCCTGAAATCTGTTTCCTGCAATTCTGCCTTGCTTTCAAAGCCTCTTCGTTGCCTTCCCTTAATATATTTGTGGACGAGAGGTATCATTTAAAACTCTGCAGGTTTGTGAATTGCAGGGCCCCTGAGCTCCATTTTTCAACTCGCTTTTTTGGGAGCTGGCCGCAAAAGCGCAGGATTGCTTCAGGCCCTCTTCTGGTTCTGGGGGGCAGGCTGAGCTTGTGCTTAATTCTTCTTCCTGATGGGAAAATAGAGTGACCCGTGCCTGTCCCAACACCTAGAGCTAGTCTCTCATTGGTTCCCCCTCTTCCCCTTCATCCTCAGGACAAATTGCAACCTGTACGGAACAGGAGGTTAAAGGTGCTGCTTCTCCAAGGAGGGAGATGGCTAGTAAATCGGCTGGAATGGCGAACCCGAGCAAAGGAGATGAGAAATGAGGTGCGTTTCAGAAACCTTTCCTGATCACATGGTGTACCATCTTCTGGGTTTCTCATGCATGTTTTCGATGTAGGAAGATGCCCTTGAACCTGGAGATTTGGGACCCATGGGATGGGTATCATGCAGTATTACTTGAAAGGGTCTGCGTTGGCTCACCCAACCTCACCGAACCTCTCAGCCCCAAGAGTGTCCACCCTTATGTCTCAATCAGCTGTGGGTCTAGATATGGTCAATCCAGGTTGCATCACAGCCCCTGAACGAATTTTGTAAGAATTTCTCTCTCTTTCACTGCCTTTGTTTCACGGGTTTTGAAAAGTAATTTATTTTTATAATGGGGTTTAGCTGCTTTTCACGGCTGTGTTTATGCCGCTTTACACCCCCTTGACTCACTTACAGAGAGATATCAATACATAGGTTTGAAGATTCTTACTAGTCAGATATATTCTTGTGCGGTGAATAGGGGGTGTTGAGTCCAGTTCACTGAAAAAGGAATAGGTCTTGTCTCTTACATATTGGGTTTATGGAACGGTATCTGAGCTAATTTGAAACCCTTGCTTTATGCATCACCCCACCTCACCTTTCCCGTTCAGCAGCCATAGAGTGTTTCCTAAACGTGTGATTCTGTTCTGTTTTGCAATTCAGTTCAAGTGTAGCGGTTTTTACATTCCCTCTATAAGTGATATCTTATGATAAGTGTCTTTTTCTGTGTGACTTATTTCACTTAGAATCGTCGTACCTAAATCCACTCATCGTGCTGCTACTAGCCTTATGACGTTGATTTCATGGCTGAGTGATATTCCATTGTACATGAGGACCCCAACTTCTTTATCCACTTTTCTCTTTCCTAGGATATTTAAGGTGTAATGAAGTGGGGGTTCTTGTCAACAGAGCAGCCCTAAACTTTGGGGTGCCTGTGTCTTGCTGATTTTTAGTTTTCCCAATTTATACGCCCATGAGTGGAAGTGCCCTATGCTCTCCAAGCTGTGTTTTTTAGATGTTTCAGAACACACCGTACACTTCTCCAGAGTGGCTGTTGGCAATTTAAATCCCACCCATCAGCGTAGCAAGGCTCCCATTTCTCCATGGCCGGTCCTGCGTTTCTGGTTTGGACACTTTTTTCCGCATGGCCCTTTTGCCCGCTGGGAAGCGAGACTTCTTTGGAGAGCTGATTTGCCTTTCCAGGTTGCTTGGTTGGCCAAAAAGGGCGTATGCGTTTTTTCCTGAGTATATTGAGGAAAAAACGCATACGCCCTTTTTGGCCAAGGGCATCATTGTCCACGTTTTGCCGCTTTTCATGTGCTTTCAAGGCGATTCGAATCTACCTCCTGAAATCTGTTTCCTGCAATTCTGCCTTGCTTTCAAAGCCTCTTCGTTGCCTTCCCTTAATATATTTGTGGACGAGAGGTATCATTTAAAACTCTGCAGGTTTGTGAATTGCAGGGCCCCTGAGCTCCATTTTTCAACTCGCTTTTTTGGGAGCTGGCCGCAAAAGCGCAGGATTGCTTCAGGCCCTCTTCTGGTTCTGGGGGGCAGGCTGAGCTTGTGCTTAATTCTTCTTCCTGATGGGAAAATAGAGTGACCTGTGCCTGTCCCAACACCTAGAGCTAGTCTCTCATTGGTTCGCCCTCTTCCCCTTCATCCTCAGGAAAAATTGCAACCTGTACGGAACAGGAGGTTAAAGGTGCTGATTCTCCAAAGAGGGAGATGGCTAGTAAATCGGCTGGAATGGCGAACCCGAGCAAAGGAGATGAGAAAGGAGGTGCGTTTCAGAAACCTTTCCCGATCACACGGTGTACCATCTTCTGGGTTTCTCATGCCTGTTTTCGATGTAGGAAGATGCCCTTGAACCTGGAGATTTGGGACCCATGGAATGGGTACCATGCAGTATTACTTGAAAGGGTCTGCGTTGGCTCACCCAACCTCACCGAACCTCTCAGCCCCAAGAGTGTCCACCCTTATGTCTCAATCAGCTGTGGGTCTAGATATGGTCAATCCAGGTTGCATCACAGCCCCTGAACGAATTTTGGAAGAATTTCTCTCTCTTTCACTGCCTGTGTTTCACGGGTTTTGAAAAGTAATTTATTTTTATAATGGGGTTTAGCTGCTTTTCACGGCTGTGTTTATGCCGCTTTACACCCCCTTGACTCACTTACAGAGAGATATCAATACATAGGTTTGAAGATTCTTACTAGTCAGATATATTCTTGTGCGGTGAATAGGGGGTGTTGAGTCCAGTTCACTGAAAAAGGAATAGGTCTTGTCTCTTACATATTGGGTTTATGGAACGGTATCTGAGCTAATTTGAAACCCTTGTTTTATGCATCACCCCACCTCACCTTTCCCGTTCAGCAGCCATAGTGTGTTTCCTAAACGTGTGACTCTGTTCTGTTTTGCAATTCAGTTCAAGTGTAGCGGTTTTTACATTCCCTCTATAAGTGATATCTTATGATAAGTGTCTTGTTCTGTGTGACTTATTTCACTTAGAATCGTCGTACCTAAATCCACTCATCGTGCTGCTACTAGCCTTATGACGTTGATTTCATGGCTGAGTGATATTCCATTGTACATGAGGACCACAACTTCTTAATCCACTTTTCTCTTTCCTAGGATATTTAAGGTGTAATGAAGTGGGGGTTCTTGTCAACAGAGCAGCCCTAAACTTTGGGGTGCCTGTGTCTTGCTGATTTTTAGTTTTCCCAATTTATACGCCCATGAGTGAAAGTGCCCTATGCTCTCCAAGCTGTGTTTTTTAGATGTTTCAGAACACACCGTACACTTCTCCAGAGTGGCTGTTGGCAATTTACATCCCACCCATCAGCGTAGCAAGGCTCCCATTTCTCCATGGCCGGTCCTGCATTTCTGGTTTGGACACTTTTTTGCAACATGGCCCTTTTGCCCGCTGGGAAGCGAGACTTCTTTGGAGTGCTGATTTGCTTTTCCAGGTTGCTTGGTTGGCCAAAAAGGGCGTATGTGTTTTTTCCTGAATATATTCAGGAAAAAACGCATACGCCCTTTTTGGCCAAGGGCATCATTGTCCACGTTTTGCCGCTTTTCATGTGCTTTCAAGGCGATTCGAATCTACCTCCTGAAATCTGTTTCCTGCAATTCTGCCTTGCTTTCAAAGCCTCTTCGTTGCCTTCCCTTAATATATTTGTGGACGAGAGGTATCATTTAAAACTCTGCAGGTTTCTGAATTGCAGGGCCCCTGAGCTCCATTTTTCAACTCGCTTTTTTGGGAGCTGGCCACAAAACCGCAGGATTGCTTCAGGCCCTCTTCTGGTTCTGCGGGGCAGGCTGAGCTTGTGCTTAATTCTTCTTCCTGATGGGAAAATAGAGTGACCCGTGCCTGTCCCAACACCTAGAGCTAGTCTCTCATTGGTTCCCCCTCTTCCCGTTCATCCTCAGGACAAATTGCAACCTGTACGGAACAGGAGGTTAAAGGTGCTGATTCTCCAAGGAGGGAGATGGCTAGTAAATCGGCTGGAATGGCGAACCCGAGCAAAGGAGATGAGAAATGAGGTGCGTTTCAGAAACCTTTCCCGATCACACGGTGTACCATCTTCTGGGTTTCTCATGCCTGTTTTCGATGTAGGAAGATGCCCTTGAACCTGGAGATTTGGGACCCATGGGATGGGTACCATGCAGTATTACTTGAAAGGGTCTGCGTTGGCTCACCCAACCTCACCGAACCTCTCAGCTCCAAGAGTGTCCACCCTTATGTCTCAATCAGCTGTGGGTCTAGATATGGTCAATCCAGGTTGCATCACAGCCCCTGAACGAATTTTGTAAGAATTTCTCTCTCTTTCACTGTCTTTGTTTCACTGGTTTTTAAAAGTAATTTATTTTTATAATGGGGTTTAGCTGCTTTTCACGGCTGTGTTTATTCCGCTTTACACCCCCTTGACTCACTTACAGAGAGATATCAATACATAGGTTTGAAGATTCTTACTAGTCAGATATATTCTTGTGCGGTGAATAGGGGGTGTTGAGTCCAGTTCACTGAGCAAGGAATAGGTCTTGTCTATTACATATTGGGTTTATGGAACGGTATCTGAGCTAATTTGAAACCCTTGTTTTATGCATCACCCCACCTCACCTTTCCCGTTCAGCAGCCATAGTGTGTTTCCTAAACGTGTGACTCTGTTCTGTTTTGCAATTCAGTTCAAGTGTAGCGGTTTTTACATTCCCTCTATAAGTGATATCTTAGGATAAGTGTCTTTTTCTGTGTGACTTATTTCACTTAGAATCGTCGTACCTAAATCCACTCATCGTGCTGCTACTAGCCTTATGACGTTGATTTCATGGCTGAGTGATATTCCATTGTACATGAGGACCACAACTTCTTTATCCATTTTTCTCTTTCCTAGGATATTTAAAGTGTAATGAATTGGGGGTTCTTGTCAACAGAGCAGCCCTAAACTTTGGGGTGCCTGTGTCTTGCTGATTTTTAGTTTTCCCAATTTATACGCCCATGAGTGGAAGTGCCCTATGCTCTCCAAGCTGTGTTTTTTAGATGTTTCAGAACACACCGTACACTTCTCCAGAGTGGCTGTTGGCAATTTACATCCCACCCATCAGCGTAGCAAGGCTCCCATTTCTCCATGGCCGGTCCTGCATTTCTGGTTTGGACACTTTTTTCCGCATGGCCCTTTTGACCGCTGGGAAGCGAGACTTCTTTGGAGCGCTGATTGGCCTTTCCAGGTTGCTTGGTTGGCCAAAAAGGGCGTATGCGTTTTTTCCTGAATATATTCAGGAAAAAACGCATACGCCCTTTTTGGCCAAGGGCATCATTGTCCACGTTTTGCCGCTTTTCATGTGCTTTCAAGGCGATTCGAATCTACCTCCTGAAATCTGTTTCCTGCAATTCTGCCTTGCTTTCAAAGCCTCTTCGTTGCCTTCCCTTAATATATTTGTGGACGAGAGGTATCATTTAAAACTCTGCAGGTTTGTGAATTGCAGGGCCCCTGAGCTCCATTTTTCAACTCGCTTTTTTGGGAGCTGGCCGCAAAAGCGCAGGATTGCTTCAGGCCCTCTTCTGGTTCTGGGGGGCAGGCTGAGCTTGTGCTTAATTCTTCTTCCTGATGGGAAAATAGAGTGACCCGTGCCTGTCCCAACACCTAGAGCTAGTCTCTCATTGGTTCCCCCTCTTCCCCTTCATCCTCAGAACAAATTGCAACCTGTACGGAACAGGAGGTTAAAGGTGCTGCTTCTCCAAGGAGGGAGATGGCTAGTAAATCGGCTGGAATGGCGAACCCGAGCAAAGGAGATGAGAAATGAGGTGCGTTTCAGAAACCTTTCCCGATCACACGGTGTACCATCTTCTGGGTTTCTCATGCATGTTTTCGATGTAGGAAGATGCCCTTGAACCTGGAGATTTGGGACCCATGGGATGGGTACCATGCAGTATTACTTGAAAGGGTCTGCGTTGGCTCACCCAACCTCACCGAAACTCTCAGCCACAAGAGTGTCCACCCTTATGTCTCAATCAACTGTGGGTCTAGATATGGTCAATCCAGGTTGCATCACAGCCCCTGAACGAATTTTGGAAGAATTTCTCTCTCTTTCACTGTCTTTGTTTCACTGGTTTTGAAAAGTAATTTATTTTTATAATGGGGTTTAGCTGCTTTTCACGGCTGTGTTTATGCCGCTTTACACCCCCTTGACTCACTTACAGAGAGATATCAATACATAGGTTTGAAGATTCTTACTAGTCAGATATATTCTAGTGCGGTGAATAGGGGGTGTTGAGTCCAGTTCACTGAGCAAGGAACAGGTCTTGTCTATTACTTATTGGGTTTATGGAACGGTATCTGAGCTAATTTGAAACCCTTGTTTTATGCATCACCCCACCTCACCTTTCCCGTTCAGCAGCCATAGTGTGTTTCCTAAACGTGTGACTCTGTTCTGTTTTGCAATTCAGTTCAAGTGTAGCGGTTTTTACATTCCCTCTATAAGTGATATCTTATGATAAGTGTCTTTTTCTGTGTGACTTATTTCACTTAGAATCGTCGTACCTAAATCCACTCATCGTGCTGCTACTAGCCTTATGACGTTGATTTCATGGCTGAGTGATATTCCATTGTACATGAGGACCCCAACTTCTTTATCCACTTTTCTCTTTCCTAGGATATTTAAGGTGTAATGAAGTGGGGGTTCTTGTCAACAGAGCAGCCCTAAACTATGGGGTGCCTGTGTCTTGCTGATTTTTAGTTTTCCGAATTTATACGCCCATGAGTGGAAGTGCCCTATGCTCTCCAAGCTGTGTTTTTTAGATGTTTCAGAACACACCGTACACTTCTCCAGAGTGGCTGTTGGCAATTTACATCCCACCCATCAGCGTAGCAAGGCTCCCATTTCTCCATGGCCGGTCCTGCGTTTCTGGTTTGGACACTTTTTTCCGCATGGCCCTTTTGCCCGCTGGGAAGCGAGACTTCTTTGGAGCGCTGATTTGCCTTTCCGGGTTGCTTGGTTGGCCAAAAAGGGCGTATGCGTTTTTTCCTGAATATATTCAGGAAAAAACGCATACGCCCTTTTTGGCCAAGGGCATCATTGTCCACGTTTTGCCGCTTTTCATGTGCTTTCAAGGCGATTCGAATCTACCTCCTGAAATCTGTTTCCTGCAATTCTGCCTTGCTTTCAAAGCCTCTTCGTTGCCTTCCCTTAATATATTTGTGGACGAGAGGTATCATTTAAAACTCTGCAGGTTTGTGAATTGCAGTGCCCCTGAGCTCCATTTTTCAACTCGCTTTTTTGGGAGCTGGCCGCAAAAGCGCAGGATTGCTTCAGGCCCTCTTCTGGTTCTGGGGGGCAGGCTGAGCTTGTGCTTAATTCTTCTTCCTGATGGGAAAATAGAGTGACCCGTGCCTGTCCCAACACCTAGAGCTAGTCTCTCATTGGTTCCCCCTCTTCCCCTTCATCCTCAGAACAAATTGCAACCTGTACGGAACAGGAGGTTAAAGGTGCTGCTTCTCCAAGGAGGGAGATGGCTAGTAAATCGGCTGGAATGGCGAACCCGAGCAAAGGAGATGAGAAATGAGGTGCGTTTCAGAAACCTTTCCTGATCACATGGTGTACCATCTTCTGGGTTTCTCATGCATGTTTTCGATGTAGGAAGATGCCCTTGAACCTGGAGATTTGGGACCCATGGGATGGGTACCATGCAGTATTACTTGAAAGGGTCTGCGTTGGCTCACCCAACCTCACCGAACCTCTCAGCCCCAAGAGTGTCCACCCTTATGTCTCAATCAGCTGTGGGTCTAGATATGGTCAATCCAGGTTGCATCACAGCCCCTGAACGAATTTTGTAAGAATTTCTCTCTCTTTCACTGCCTTTGTTTCACGGGTTTTGAAAAGTAATTTATTTTTATAATGGGGTTTAGCTGCTTTTCACGGCTGTGTTTATGCCGCTTTACACCCCCTTGACTCACTTACAGAGAGATATCAATACATAGGTTTGAAGATTCTTACTAGTCAGATATATTCTTGTGCGGTGAATAGGGGGTGTTGAGTCCAGTTCACTGAAAAAGGAATAGGTCTTGTCTCTTACATATTGGGTTTATGGAACGGTATCTGAGCTAATTTGAAACCCTTGTTTTATGCATCACCCCACCTCACCTTTCCCGTTCAGCAGCCATAGAGTGTTTCCTAAACGTGTGATTCTGTTCTGTTTTGCAATTCAGTTCAAGTGTAGCGGTTTTTACATTCCCTCTATAAGTGATATCTTATGATAAGTGTCTTTTTCTGTGTGACTTATTTCACTTAGAATCGTCGTACCTAAATCCACTCATCGTGCTGCTACTAGCCTTATGACGTTGATTTCATGGCTGAGTGATATTCCATTGTAAATGAGGACCCCAACTTCTTTATCCACTTTTCTCTTTCCAAGGATATTTAAGGTGTAATGAAGTGGGGGTTCTTGTCAACAGAGCAGCCCTAAACTTTGGGGTGCCTGTGTCTTGCTGATTTTTAGTTTTCCCAATTTATACGCCCATGAGTGGAAGTGCCCTATGCTCTCCAAGCTGTGTTTTTTAGATGTTTCAGAACACACCGTACACTTCTCCAGAGTGGCTGTTGGCAATTTAAATCCCACCCATCAGCGTAGCAAGGCTCCCATTTCTCCATGGCCGGTCCTGCGTTTCTGGTTTGGACACTTTTTTCCGCATGGCCCTTTTGCCCGCTGGGAAGCGAGACTTCTTTGGAGCGCTGATTGGCCTTTCAGGGTTGCTTGGTTGGCCAAAAAGGGCGTATGCGTTTTTTCCTGAATATATTCAGGAAAAAACGCATACGCCCTTTTTGGCCAAGGGCATCATTGTCCACGTTTTGCCGCTTTTCATGTGCTTTCAAGGCGATTCGAATCTACCTCCTGAAATCTGTTTCCTGCAATTCTGCCTTGCTTTCAAAGCCTCTTCGTTGCCTTCCCTTAATATATTTGTGGACGAGAGGTATCATTTAAAACTCTGCAGGTTTGTGAATTGCAGGGCCCCTGAGCTCCATTTTTCAACTCGCTTTTTTGGGAGCTGGCCGCAAAAGCGCAGGATTGCTTCAGGCCCTCTTCTGGTTCTGGGGGGCAGGCTGAGCTTGTGCTTAATTCTTCTTCCTGATGGGAAAATAGAGTGACCCGTGCCTGTCCCAACACCTAGAGCTAGTCTCTCATTGGTTCCCCCTCTTCCCCTTCATCCTCAGAACAAATTGCAACCTGTACGGAACAGGAGGTTAAAGGTGCTGCTTCTCCAAGGAGGGAGATGGCTAGTAAATCGGCTGGAATGGCGAACCCGAGCAAAGGAGATGAGAAATGAGGTGCGTTTCAGAAACCTTTCCTGATCACATGGTGTACCATCTTCTGGGTTTCTCATGCATGTTTTCGATGTAGGAAGATGCCCTTGAACTTGGAGATTTGGGACCCATGGGATGGGTACCATGCAGTATTACTTGAAAGGGTCTGCGTTGGCTCACCCAACCTCACCGAACCTCTCAGCCCCAAGAGTGTCCACCCTTATGTCTCAATCAGCTGTGGGTCTAGATATGGTCAATCCAGGTTGCATCACAGCCCCTGAACGAATTTTGTAAGAATTTCTCTCTCTTTCACTGCCTTTGTTTCACGGGTTTTGAAAAGTAATTTATTTTTATAATGGGGTTTAGCTGCTTTTCACGGCTGTGTTTATGCCGCTTTACACCCCCTTGACTCACTTACAGAGAGATATCAATACATAGGTTTGAAGATTCTTACTAGTCAGATATATTCTTGTGCGGTGAATAGGGGGTGTTGAGTCCAGTTCACTGAAAAAGGAATAGGTCTTGTCTCTTACATATTGGGTTTATGGAACGGTATCTGAGCTAATTTGAAACCCTTGTTTTATGCATCACCCCACCTCACCTTTCCCGTTCAGCAGCCATAGAGTGTTTCCTAAACGTGTGATTCTGTTCTGTTTTGCAATTCAGTTCAAGTGTAGCGGTTTTTACATTCCCTCTATAAGTGATATCTTATGATAAGTGTCTTTTTCTGTGTGACTTATTTCACTTAGAATCGTCGTACCTAAATCCACTCATCGTGCTGCTACTAGCCTTATGACGTTGATTTCATGGCTGAGTGATATTCCATTGTAAATGAGGACCCCAACTTCTTTATCCACTTTTCTCTTTCCAAGGATATTTAAGGTGTAATGAAGTGGGGGTTCTTGTCAACAGAGCAGCCCTAAACTTTGGGGTGCCTGTGTCTTGCTGATTTTTAGTTTTCCCAATTTATACGCCCATGAGTGGAAGTGCCCTATGCTCTCCAAGCTGTGTTTTTTAGATGTTTCAGAACACACCGTACACTTCTCCAGAGTGGCTGTTGGCAATTTAAATCCCACCCATCAGCGTAGCAAGGCTCCCATTTCTCCATGGCCGGTCCTGCGTTTCTGGTTTGGACACTTTTTTCCGCATGGCCCTTTTGCCCGCTGGGAAGCGAGACTTCTTTGGAGCGCTGATTTGCCTTTCCAGGTTGCTTGGTTGGCCAAAAAGGGCGTATGCGTTTTTTCCTGAGTATATTCAGGAAAAAACGCATACGCCCTTTTTGGCCAAGGGCATCATTGTCCACGTTTTGCCGCTTTTCATGTGCTTTCAAGGCGATTCGAATCTACCTCCTGAAATCTGTTTCCTGCAATTCTGCCTTGCTTTCAAAGCCTCTTCGTTGCCTTCCCTTAATATATTTGTGGACGAGAGGTATCATTTAAAACTCTGCAGGTTTGTGAATTGCAGGGCCCCTGAGCTCCATTTTTCAACTCGCTTTTTTGGGAGCTGGCCGCAAAAGCGCAGGATTGCTTCAGGCCCTCTTCTGGTTCTGGGGGGCAGGCTGAGCTTGTGCTTAATTCTTCTTCCTGATGGGAAAATAGAGTGACCTGTGCCTGTCCCAACACCTAGAGCTAGTCTCTCATTGGTTCGCCCTCTTCCCCTTCATCCTCAGGAAAAATTGCAACCTGTACGGAACAGGAGGTTAAAGGTGCTGATTCTCCAAAGAGGGAGATGGCTAGTAAATCAGCTGGAATGGCGAACCCGAGCAAAGGAGATGAGAAAGGAGGTGCGTTTCAGAAACCTTTCCCGATCACACGGTGTACCATCTTCTGGGTTTCTCATGCCTGTTTTCGATGTAGGAAGATGCCCTTGAACCTGGAGATTTGGGACCCATGGAATGGGTACCATGCAGTATTACTTGAAAGGGTCTGCGTTGGCTCACCCAACCTCACCGAACCTCTCAGCCCCAAGAGTGTCCACCCTTATGTCTCAATCAGCTGTGGGTCTAGATATGGTCAATCCAGGTTGCATCACAGCCCCTGAACGAATTTTGGAAGAATTTCTCTCTCTTTCACTGTCTTTGTTTCACGTGTTTTGAAAAGTAATTTATTTTTATAATGGGGTTTAGCTGCTTTTCACGGCTGTGTTTATGCCGCTTTACACCCCCTTGACTCACTTACAGAGAGATATCAATACATAGGTTTGAAGATTCTTACTAGTCAGATATATTCTTGTGCGGTGAATAGGGGGTGTTGAGTCCAGTTCACTGAAAAAGGTATAGGTCTTGTCTCTTACATATTGGGTTTATGGAACGGTATCTGAGCTAATTTGAAACCCTTGTTTTATGCATCACCCCACCTCACCTTTCCCGTTCAGCAGCCATAGTGTGTTTCCTAAACGTGTGACTCTGTTCTGTTTTGCAATTCAGTTCAAGTGTAGCGGTTTTTACATTCCCTCTATAAGTGATATCTTATGATAAGTGTCTTGTTCTGTGTGACTTATTTCACTTAGAATCGTCGTACCTAAATCCACTCATCGTGCTGCTACTAGCCTTATGACGTTGATTTCATGGCTGAGTGATATTCCATTGTATATGAGGACCACAACTTCTTAATCCACTTTTCTCTTTCCTAGGATATTTAAGGTGTAATGAAGTGGGGGTTCTTGTCAACAGAGCAGCCCTAAACTTTGGGGTGCCTGTGTCTTGCTGATTTTTAGTTTTCCCAATTTATACGCCCATGAGTGGAAGTGCCCTATGCTCTCCAAGCTGTGTTTTTTAGATGTTTCAGAACACACCGTACACTTCTCCAGAGTGGCTGTTGGCAATTTACATCCCACCCATCAGCGTAGCAAGGCTCCCATTTCTCCATGGCCGGTCCTGCATTTCTGGTTTGGACACTTTTTTGCAACATGGCCCTTTTGCCCGCTGGGAAGCGAGACTTCTTTGGAGTGCTGATTTGCTTTTCCAGGTTGCTTGGTTGGCCAAAAAGGGCGTATGCGTTTTTTCCTGAATATATTCAGGAAAAAACACATACGCCCTTTTTGGCCAAGGGCATCATTGTCCACGTTTTGCCGCTTTTCATGTGCTTTCAAGGCGATTCGAATCTACCTCCTGAAATCTGTTTCCTGCAATTCTGCCTTGCTTTCAAAGCCTCTTCGTTGCCTTCCCTTAATATATTTGTGGACGAGAGGTATCATTTAAAACTCTGCAGGTTTGTGAATTGCAGGGCCCCTGAGCTCCATTTTTCAACTCGCTTTTTTGGGAGCTGGCCACAAAACCGCAGGACTGCTTCAGGCCCTCTTCTGGTTCTGGGGGGCAGGCTGAGCTTGTGCTTAATTCTTCTTCCTGATGGGAAAATAGAGTGACCCGTGCCTGTCCCAACACCTAGAGCTAGTCTCTCATTGGTTCCCCCTCTTCCCGTTCATCCTCAGGACAAATTGCAACCTGTACGGAACAGGAGGTTAAAGGTGCTGATTCTCCAAGGAGGGAGATGGCTAGTAAATCGGCTGGAATGGCGAACCCGAGCAAAGGAGATGAGAAATGAGGTGCGTTTCAGAAACCTTTCCCGATCACACGGTGTACCATCTTCTGGGTTTCTCATGCCTGTTTTCGATGTAGGAAGATGCCCTTGAACCTGGAGATTTGGGACCCATGGGATGGGTACCATGCAGTATTACTTGAAAGGGTCTGCGTTGGCTCACCCAACCTCACCGAACCTCTCAGCTCCAAGAGTGTCCACCCTTATGTCTCAATCAGCTGTGGGTCTAGATATGGTCAATCCAGGTTGCATCACAGCCCCTGAACGAATTTTGGAAGAATTTCTCTCTCTTTCACTGCCTTTGTTTCACGGGTTTTGAAAAGTAATTTATTTTTATAATGGGGTTTAGCTGCTTTTCACGGCTGTGTTTATGCCGCTTTACACCCCCTTGACTCACTTACAGAGAGATATCAATACATAGGTTTGAAGATTCTTACTAGTCAGATATATTCTTGTGCGGTGAATAGGGGGTGTTGAGTCCAGTTCACTGAAAAAGGAATAGGTCTTGTCTCTTACATATTGGGTTTATGGAACGGTATCTGAGCTAATTTGAAACCCTTGTTTTATGCATCACCCCACCTCACCTTTCCCGTTCAGCAGCCATAGAATGTTTCCTAAACGTGTGACTCTGTTCTGTTTTGCAATTCAGTTCAAGTGTAGCGGTTTTTACATTCCCTCTATAAGTGATATCTTATGATAAGTGTCTTTTTCTGTGTGACTTATTTCACTTAGAATCGTCGTACCTAAATCCACTCATCGTGCTGCTACTAGCCTTATGACGTTGATTTCATGGCTGAGTGATATTCCATTGTACATGAGAACCCCAACTTCTTTATCCACTTTTCTCTTTCCTAGGATATTTAAGGTGTAATGAAGTGGGGGTTCTTGTCAACAGAGCAGCCCTAAACTTTGGGGTGCCTGTGTCTTGCTGATTTTTAGTTTTCCCAATTTATACGCCCATGAGTGGAAGTGCCCTATGCTCTCCAAGCTGTGTTTTTTAGATGTTTCAGAACACACCGTACACTTCTCCAGAGTGGCTGTTGGCAATTTAAATCCCACCCATCAGCGTAGCAAGGCTCCCATTTCTCCATGGCCGGTCCTGCGTTTCTGGTTTGGACACTTTTTTCCGCATGGCCCTTTTGCCCGCTGGGAAGCGAGACTTCTTTGGAGCGCTGATTTGCCTTTCCAGGTTGCTTGGTTGGCCAAAAAGGGCGTATGCGTTTTTTCCTGAGTATATTCAGGAAAAAACGCATACGCCCTTTTTGGCCAAGGGCATCATTGTCCACGTTTTGCCGCTTTTCATGTGCTTTCAAGGCGATTCGAATCTACCTCCTGAAATCTGTTTCCTGCAATTCTGCCTTGCTTTCAAAGCCTCTTCGTTGCCTTCCCTTAATATATTTGTGGACGAGAGGTATCATTTAAAACTCTGCAGGTTTGTGAATTGCAGGGCCCCTGAGCTCCATTTTTCAACTCGCTTTTTTGGGAGCTGGCCGCAAAAGCACAGGATTGCTTCAGGCCCTCTTCTGGTTCTGGGGGGCAGGCTGAGCTTGTGCTTAATTCTTCTTCCTGATGGGAAAATAGAGTGACCTGTGCCTGTCCCAACACCTAGAGCTAGTCTCTCATTGGTTCGCCCTCTTCCCCTTCATCCTCAGGACAAATTGCAACCTGTACGGAACAGGAGGTTAAAGGTGCTGATTCTCCAAGGAGGGAGATGGCTAGTAAATCGGCTGGAATGGCGAACCCGAGCAAAGGAGATGAGAAATGAGGTGCGTTTCAGAAACCTTTCCCGATCACACGGTGTACCATCTTCTGGGTTTCTCATGCATGTTTTCGATGTAGGAAGATGCCCTTGAACCTGGAGATTTGGGACCCATGGGATGGGTACCATGCAGTATTACTTGAAAGGGTCTGCGTTGGCTCACCCAACCTCACCGAACCTCTCAGCCCCAAGAGTGTCCACCCTTATGTCTCAATCAGCTGTGGGTCTAGATATGGTCAATCCAGGTTGCATCACAGCCCCTGAACGAATTTTGTAAGAATTTCTCTTTCTTTCACTGTCTTTGTTTCACGGGTTTTTAAAAGTAATTTATTTTTATAATGGGGTTACCTGCTTTTCACGGCTGTGTCTATGCCGCTTTACACCCCCTTGACTCACTTACAGAGAGATATCAATACCTAGGTTTGAAGATTCTTACTAGTCAGATATATTCTTGTGCGGTGAATAGGGGGTGTTGAGTCCAGTTCACTGAGCAAGGAATAGGTCTTGTCTATTACATATTGGGTTTATGGAATGGTATCTGAGCTAATTTGAAACCCTTGTTTTATGCATCACCCCACCTCACCTTTCCCGTTCAGCAGCCATAGTGTGTTTCCTAAACGTGTGACTCTGTTCTGTTTTGCAATTCAGTTCAAGTGTAGCGGTTTTTACATTCCCTCTAGAAGTGATATCTTAGGATAAGTGTCTTTTTCTGTGTGACTTATTTCACTTAGAATCGTCGTACCTAAATCCACTCATCGTGCTGCTACTAGCCTTATGACGTTGATTTCATGGCTGAGTGATATTCCATTGTACATGAGGACCACAACTTCTTTATCCATTTTTCTCTTTCCTAGGATATTTAAGGTGTAATGAAGTGGGGGTTCTTGTCAACAGAGCAGCCCTAAACTTTGGGGTGCCTGTGTCTTGCTGATTTTTAGTTTTCCCAATTTATACGCCCATGAGTGGAAGTGCCCTATGCTCTCCAAGCTGTGTTGTTTAGATGTTTCAGAACACACCGTACACTTCTCCAGAGTGGCTGTTGGCAATTTACATCCCACCCATCAGCGTAGCAAGGCTCCCATTTCTCCATGGCCGGTCCTGCATTTCTGGTTTGGACACTTTTTTCCGCATGGCCCTTTTGCCCGCTGGGAAGCGAGACTTCTTTGGAGCGCTGATTGGCCTTTCCAGGTTGCTTGGTTGGCCAAAAAGGGCGTATGCGTTTTTTCCTGAATATATTCAGGAAAAAACGCATACGCCCTTTTTGGCCAAGGGCATCATTGTCCACGTTTTGCCGCTTTTCATGTGCTTTCAAGGCGATTCGAATCTTCCTCCTGAAATCTGTTTCCTGCAATTCTGCCTTGCTTTCAAAGCCTCTTCGTTGCCTTCCCTTAATATATTTGTGGACGAGAGGTATCATTTAAAACTCTGCAGGTTTGTGAATTGCAGGGCCCCTGAGCTCCATTTTTCAACTCGCTTTTTTGGGAGCTGGCCGCAAAAGCGCAGGATTGCTTCAGGCCCTCTTCTGGTTCTGGGGGGCAGGCTGAGCTTGTGCTTAATTCTTCTTCCTGATGGGAAAATAGAGTGACCCGTGCCTGTCCCAACACCTAGAGCTAGTCTCTCATTGGTTCCCCCTCTTCCCCTTCATCCTCAGGACAAATTGCAACCTGTATGGAACAGGAGGTTAAAGGTGCTGATTCTCCAAGGAGGGAGATGGCTAGTAAATCGGCTGGAATGGCGAACCCGAGCAAAGGAGATGAGAAATGAGGTGCGTTTCAGAAACCTTTCCCGATCACACGGTGTACCATCTTCTGGGTTTCTCATGCCTGTTTTCGATGTAGGAAGATGCCCTTGAACCTGGAGATTTGGGACCCATGGGTTGGGTACCATGCAGTATTCCTTGAAAGGGTCTGCGTTGGCTCACCCAACCTCACCAAACCTCTCAGCCACAAGAGTGTCCACCCTTATGTCTCAATCAGCTGTGGGTCTAGATATGGTCAATCCAGGTTGCATCACAGCCCCTGAACGAATTTTGGAAGAATTTCTCTCTCTTTCACTGTCTTTGTTTCACTGGTTTTTAAAAGTAATTTATTTTTATAATGGGGTTTAGCTGCTTTTCACGGCTGTGTTTATGCCGCTTTACACCCCCTTGACTCACTTACAGAGAGATATCAATACATAGGTTTGAAGATTCTTACTAGTCAGATATATTCTTGTGCGGTGAATAGGGGGTGTTGAGTCCAGTTCACTGAGCAAGGAATAGGTCTTTTCTATTACATATTGGGTTTATGGAACGGTATCTGAGCTAATTTGAAACCCTTGTTTTATGCATCACCCCACCTCACCTTTCCCGTTCAGCAGCCATAGTGTGTTTCCTAAACGTGTGACTCTGTTCTGTTTTGCAATTCAGTGCAAGTGTAGGGGTTTTTACATTCCCTCTATAAGTGATATCTTAGGATAAGTGTCTTTTTCTGTGTGACTTATTTCACTTAGAATCGTCGTACCTAAATCCACTCATCGTGCTGCTACTAGCCTTATGACGTTGATTTCATGGCTGAGTGATATTCCATTGTACATGAGGACCACAACTTCTTTATCCATTTTTCTCTTTCCTAGGATATTTAAGGTGTAATGAAGTGGGGGTTCTTGTCAACAGAGCAGCCCTAAACTTTGGGGTACCTGTGTCTTGCTGATTTTTAGTTTTCCCAATTTATACGCCCATGAGTGGAAGTGCCCTATGCTCTCCAAGCTGTGTTGTTTAGATGTTTCAGAACACACCGTACACTTCTCCAGAGTGGCTGTTGGCAATTTACATCCCACCCATCAGCGTAGCAAGGCTCCCATTTCTCCATGGCCGGTCCTGCATTTCTGGTTTGGACACTTTTTTCCGCATGGCCCTTTTGCCCGCTGTGGAAGCGAGACTTCTTTGGAGCACTGATTTGCCTTTCCAGGTTGCTTGGTTGGCCAAAAAGGGCGTATGCGTTTTTTCCTGAATATATTCAGGAAAAAACGCATACGCCCTTTTTGGCCAAGGGCATCATTGTCCACGTTTTGCCGCTTTTCATGTGCTTTCAAGGCGATTCGAATCTACCTCCTGAAATCTGTTTACTGCAATTCTGCCTTGCTTTCAAAGCCTCTTCGTTGCCTTCCCTTAATATATTTGTGGACGAGAGGTATCATTTAAAACTCTGCAGGTTTGTGAATTGCAGGGCCCCTGAGCTCCATTTTTCATCTCGCTTTTTTGGGAGCTGGCCGCAAGAGCGCAGGATTGCTTCAGGCCCTCTTCTGGTTCTGGGGGGCAACTGAGCTTGTGCTTAATTCTTCTTCCTGATGGGTAAATAGAGTGACCCGTGCCTGTCCCAAAACCTAGAGCTAGTCTCTCATTGGTTCCCCCTCTTCCCCTTCATCCTCAGGACAAATTGCAACCTGTACGGAACAGGAGGTTAAAGGTGCTGATTCTCCAAGGAGGGAGATGGCTAGTAAATCGGCTGGAATGGCGAACCCGAGCAAAGGAGATGAAAAATGAGGTGCGTTTCAGAAACCTTTCCCGATCACACGGTGTACCATCTTCTGGGTTTCTCATGCCTGTTTTCGATGTAGGAAGATGCCCTTGAACCTGGAGATTTGGGACCCATGGGATGGGTAACATTCAGTATTCCTTGAAAGGGTCTGCGTTGGCTCACCCAACCTCACCAAACCTCTCAGCCACAAGAGTGTCCACCCTTATGTCTCAATCAGCTGTGGGTCTAGATATGGTCAATCCAGGTTGCATCACAGCCCCTGAACGAATTTTGGAAGAATTTCTCTCTCTTTCACTGTCTTTGTTTCACTGGTTTTTAAAAGTAATTTATTTTTATAATGGGGTTTAGCTGCTTTTCACGGCTGTGTTTATGCCGCTTTACACCCCCTTGACTCACT
Organism: Balaenoptera acutorostrata; assembly: GCF_949987535.1. Lineage (NCBI taxonomy): Eukaryota > Metazoa > Chordata > Mammalia > Artiodactyla > Balaenopteridae > Balaenoptera > Balaenoptera acutorostrata. The sequence goes on along the minus strand of NW_026645677.1, from coordinate 186,194 downwards.
TACAGAGAGATATCAATACATAGGTTTGAAGATTCTTACTAGTCAGATATATTCTTGTGCGGTAAATAGGGGGTGTTGAGTCCAGTTCACTGAGCAAGGAATAGGTCTTGTCTATTACATATTGGGTTTATGGAACGGTATCTGAGCTAATTTGAAACCCTTGTTTTATGCATCACCCCACCTCACCTTTCCCGTTCAGCAGCCATAGTGTGTTTCCTAAACGTGTGACTCTGTTCTGTTTTGCAATTCAGTGCAATTGTAGGGGTTTTTACATTCCCTCTATAAGTGATATCTTAGGATAAGTGTCTTTTTCTGTGTGACTTATTTCTCTTAGAATCGTCGTACCTAAATCCACTCATCGTGCTGCTACTAGCCTTATGACGTTGATTTCATGGCTCAGTGATATTCCATTGTACATGAGGACCACAACTTCTTTATCCATTTTTCTCTTTCCTAGGATATTTAAGGTGTAATGAAGTGGGGGTTCTTGTCAACAGAGCAGCCCTAAACTTTGGGGTGCCTGTGTCTTGCTGATTTTTAGTTTTCCCAATTTATACGCCCATGAGTGGAAGTGCCCTATGCTCTCCAAGCTGTGTTGTTTAGATGTTTCAGAACACACCGTACACTTCTCCAGAGTGGCTGTTGGCAATTTACATCCCACCCATCAGCGTAGCAAGGCTCCCATTTCTCCATGGCCGGTCCTGCATTTCTGGTTTGGACACTGTTTTCCGCATGGCCCTTTTGCCCGCTGTGGAAGCGAGACTTCTTTGGAGCGCTGATTTGCCTTTCCAGGTTGCTTGGTTGGCCAAAAAGGGCGTATGCGTTTTTTCCTGAATATATTCAGGAAAAAACGCATACGCCCTTTTTGGCCAAGGGCATCATTGTCCACGTTTTGCCGCTTTTCATGTGCTTTCAAGGCGATTCGAATCTACCTCCTGAAATCTGTTTCCTGCAATTCTGCCTTGCTTTCAAAGCCTCTTCGTTGCCTTCCCTTAATATATTTGTGGACGAGAGGTATCATTTAAAACTCTGCATGTTTGTGAATTGCAGGGCCCCTGAGCTCCATTTTTCAACTCGCTTTTTTGGGAGCTGGCCGCAAAAGCGCAGGATTGCTTCAGGCCCTCTTCTGGTTCTGGGGGGCAGGCTGAGCTTGTGCTTAATTCTTCTTCCTGATGGGAAAATAGAGTGACCCGTGCCTGTCCCAACACCTAGAGCTAGTCTCTCATTGGTTCCCCCTCTTCCCCTTCATCCTCAGGACAAATTGCAACCTGTACGGAACAGGAGGTTAAAGGTGCTGATTCTCCAAAGAGGGAGATGGCTAGTAAATCGGCTGGAATGGCGAACCCGAGCAAAGGAGATGAGAAATGAGGTGCGTTTCAGAAACCTTTCCCGATCACACGGTGTACCATCTTCTGGGTTTCTCATGCATGTTTTCGATGTAGGAAGATGCCCTTGAACCTGGAGATTTGGGACCCATGGGATGGGTACCATGCAGTATTACTTGAAAGGGTCTGCGTTGGCTCACCCAACCTCACCGAACCTCTCAGCCACAAGAGTGTCCACCCTTATGTCTCAATCAGCTGTGGGTCTAGATATGGTCAATCCAGGTTGCATCACAGCCCCTGAACGAATTTTGGAAGAATTTCTCTCTCTTTCACTGTCTTTGTTTCACTGGTTTTTAAAAGTAATTTATTTTTATAATGGGGTTTAGCTGATTTTCACGGCTGTGTTTATCCCGCTTTACACCCCCTTGACTCACTTACAGAGAGATATCAATACATAGGTTTGAAGATTCTTACTAGTCAGATATATTCTTGTGCGGTGAATAGGGGGTGTTGAGTCCAGTTCACTGAGGAAGGAATAGGTCTTCTCTATTACATATTGGGTTTATGGAACGGTATCTGAGCTAATTTGAAACCCTTGTTTTATGCATCACCCCACCTCACCTTTCCCGTTCAGCAGCCATAGTGTGTTTTCTAAACGTGTGACTCTGTTCTGTTTTGCAATTCAGTTCAAGTGTAGCGGTTTTTACATTCCCTCTAGAAGTGATATCTTAGGATAAGTGTCTTTTTCTGTGTGACTTATTTCACTTAGAATCGTCGTACCTAAATCCACTCATCGTGCTGCTACTAGCCTTATGATGTTGATTTCATGGCTGAGTGATATTCCATTGTACATGAGGACCACAACTTCTTTATCCATTTTTCTCTTTCCTAGGATATTTAAGGTGTAATGAAGTGGGGGTTCTTGTCAACAGAGCAGCCCTAAACTTTGGGGTGCCTGTGTCTTGCTGATTTTTAGTTTTCCCAATTTATACGCCCATGAGTGGAAGTGCCCTATGCTCTCCAAGCTGTGTTGTTTAGATGTTTCAGAACACACCGTACACTTCTCCAGAGTGGCTGTTGGCAATTTACATCCCACCCGTCAGCGTAGCAAGGCTCCCATTTCTCCATGGCCGGTCCTGCATTTCTGGTTTGGACACTTTTTTCCGCATGGCCCTTTTGCCCGCTGGGAAGCGAGACTTCTTTGGAGCGCTGATTGGCCTTTCCAGGTTGCTTGGTTGGCCAAAAAGGGCGTATGCGTTTTTTCCTGAATATATTCAGGAAAAAACGCATACGGCCTTTTTGGCCAAGGGCATCATTGTCCACGTTTTGCCGCTTTTCATGTGCTTTCAAGGCGATTCGAATCTACCTCCTGAAATCTGTTTCCTGCAATTCTGCCTTGCTTTCAAAGCCTCTTCGTTGCCTTCCCTTAATATATTTGTGGACGAGAGGTATCATTTAAAACTCTGCAGGTTTGTGAATTGCAGGGCCCCTGAGCTCCATTTTTCAACTCGCTTTTTTGGGAGCTGGCCGCAAAAGCGCAGGATTGCTTCAGGCCCTCTTCTGGTTCTGGGGGGCAGGCTGAGCTTGTGCTTAATTCTTCTTCCTGATGGGAAAATAGAGTGACCCGTGCCTGTCCCAACACCTAGAGCTAGTCTCTCATTGGTTCCCCCTCTTCCCCTTCATCCTCAGAACAAATTGCAACCTGTACGGAACAGGAGGTTAAAGGTGCTGCTTCTCCAAGGAGGGAGATGGCTAGTAAATCGGCTGGAATGGCGAACCCGAGCAAAGGAGATGAGAAATGAGGTGCGTTTCAGAAACATTTCCCGATCACACGGTGTACCATCTTCTGGGTTTCTCATGCATGTTTTCGATGGAGGAAGATGCCCTTGAACCTGGAGATTTGGGACCCATGGGATGGGTACCATGCAGTATTACTTGAAAGGGTCTGCGTTGGCTCACCCAACCTCACCGAACCTCTCAGCCACAAGAGTGTCCACCCTTATGTCTCAATCAGCTGTGGGTCTAGATATGGTCAATCCAGGTTGCATCACAGCCCCTGAACGAATTTTGTAAGAATTTCTCTCTCTTTCACTGTCTTTGTTTCACTGGTTTTTAAAAGTAATTTATTTTTATAATGGGGTTTAGCTGCTTTTCACGGCTGTGTTTATGCCGCTTTACACCCCCTTGACTCACTTACAGAGAGATATCAATACATAGGTTTGAAGATTCTTACTAGTCAGATATATTCTTGTGCGGTGAATAGGGGGTGTTGAGTCCAGTTCACTGAGCAAGGAATAGGTCTTGTCTATTACATATTGGGTTTATGGAACGGTATCTGAGCTAATTTGAAACCCTTGTTTTATGCATCACGCCACCTCACCTTTCCCGTTCAGCAGCCATAGTGTGTTTTCTAAACGTGTGACTCTGTTCTGTTTTGCAATTCAGTTCAAGTGTAGCGGTTTTTACATTCCCTCTATAAGTGATATCTTAGGATAAGTGTCTTTTTCTGTGTGACTTATTTCACTTAGAATCGTCGTACCTAAATCCACTCATCGTGCTGCTACTAGCCTTATGACGTTGATTTCATGGCTGAGTGATATTCCATTGTACATGAGGACCACAACTTCTTTATCCATTTTTCTCTTTCCTAGGATATTTAAGGTGTAATGAAGTGGGGGTTCTTGTCAACAGAGCAGCCCTAAACTTTGGGGTGCCTGTGTCTGGCTGATTTTTAATTTTCCCAATTTATACGCCCATGAGTGGAAGTGCCCTATGCTCTCCAAGCTGTGTTTTTTAGATGTTTCAGAACACACCGTACACTTCTCCAGAGTGGCTGTTGGCAATTTACATCCCACCCATCAGCGTAGCAAGGCTCCCATTTCTCCATGGCCGGTCCTGCATTTCTGGTTTGGACACTTTTTTCCGCATGGCCCTTTTGCCCGCTGGGAAGCCAGACTTCTTTGGAGCGCTGATTTGCCTTTCCAGGTTGCTTGGTTGGCCAAAAAGGCCGTATGCGTTTTTTCCTGAATATATTCAGGAAAAAACGCATACGCCCTTTTTGGCCAAGGGCATCATTGTCCACGTTTTGCCGCTTTTCATGTGCTTTCAAGGCGATTCGAATCTACCTCCTGAAATCTGTTTCCTGCAATTCTGCCTTGCTTTCAAAGCCTCTTCGTTGCCTTCCCTTAATATATTTGTGGACGAGAGGTATCATTTAAAACTCTGCAGGTTTGTGAATTGCAGGGCCCCTGAGCTCCATTTTTCAACTCGCTTTTTTGGGAGCTGGCCGCAAAAGCACAGGATTGCTTCAGGCCCTCTTCTGGTTCTGGGGGGCAGGCTGAGCTTGTGCTTAATTCTTCTTCCTGATGGGAAAATAGAGTGACCCGTGCCTGTCCCAACACCTAGAGCTAGTCTCTCATTGGTTCCCCCTCTTCCCCTTCATCCTCAGGACAAATTGCAACCTGTACGGAACAGGAGGTTAAAGGTGCTGATTCTCCAAGGAGGGAGATGGCTAGTAAATCGGCTGGAATGGCGAACCCGAGCAAAGGAGATGAGAAATGAGGTGCGTTTCAGAAACCTTTCCCGATCACACGGTGTACCATCTTCTGGGTTTCTCATGCCTGTTTTCGATGTAGGAAGATGCCCTTGAACCTGGAGATTTGGGACCCATGGGATGGGTACCATGCAGTATTACTTGAAAGGGTCTGCGTTGGCTCACCCAACCTCACCAAACCTCTCAGCCACAAGAGTGTCCACCCTTATGTCTCAATCAGCTGTGGGTCTAGATATGGTCAATCCAGGTTGCATCACAGCCCCTGAACGAATTTTGGAAGAATTTCTCTCTCTTTCACTGTCTTTGTTTCACTGGTTTTTAAAAGTAATTTATTTTTATAATGGGGTTTAGCTGCTTTTCACGGCTGTGTTTATGCCGCTTTACACCCCCTTGACTCACTTACAGAGAGATATCAATACATAGGTTTGAAGATTCTTACTAGTCAGATATATTCTTGTGCGGTAAATAGGGGGTGTTGAGTCCAGTTCACTGAGCAAGGAATAGGTCTTGTCTATTACATATTGGGTTTATGGAACGGTATCTGAGCTAATTTGAAACCCTTGTTTTATGCATCACCCCACCTCACCTTTCCCGTTCAGCAGCCATAGTGTGTTTCCTAAACGTGTGACTCTGTTCTGTTTTGCAATTCAGTGCAATTGTAGGGGTTTTTACATTCCCTCTATAAGTGATATCTTAGGATAAGTGTCTTTTTCTGTGTGACTTATTTCTCTTAGAATCGTCGTACCTAAATCCACTCATCGTGCTGCTACTAGCCTTATGACGTTGATTTCATGGCTCAGTGATATTCCATTGTACATGAGGACCACAACTTCTTTATCCATTTTTCTCTTTCCTAGGATATTTAAGGTGTAATGAAGTGGGGGTTCTTGTCAACAGAGCAGCCCTAAACTTTGGGGTGCCTGTGTCTTGCTGATTTTTAGTTTTCCCAATTTATACGCCCATGAGTGGAAGTGCCCTATGCTCTCCAAGCTGTGTTGTTTAGATGTTTCAGAACACACCGTACACTTCTCCAGAGTGGCTGTTGGCAATTTACATCCCACCCGTCAGCGTAGCAAGGCTCCCATTTCTCCATGGCCGGTCCTGCATTTCTGGTTTGGACACTTTTTTCCGCATGGCCCTTTTGCCCGCTGGGAAGCGAGACTTCTTTGGAGCGCTGATTGGCCTTTCCAGGTTGCTTGGTTGGCCAAAAAGGGCGTATGCGTTTTTTCCTGAATATATTCAGGAAAAAACGCATACGCCCTTTTTGGCCAAGGGCATCATTGTCCACGTTTTGCCGCTTTTCATGTGCTTTCAAGGCGATTCGAATCTACCTCCTGAAATCTGTTTCCTGCAATTCTGCCTTGCTTTCAAAGCCTCTTCGTTGCCTTCCCTTAATATATTTGTGGACGAGAGGTATCATTTAAAACTCTGCATGTTTGTGAATTGCAGGGCCCCTGAGCTCCATTTTTCAACTCGCTTTTTTGGGAGCTGGCCGCAAAAGCGCAGGATTGCTTCAGGCCCTCTTCTGGTTCTGGGGGGCAGGCTGAGCTTGTGCTTAATTCTTCTTCCTGATGGGAAAATAGAGTGACCCGTGCCTGTCCCAACACCTAGAGCTAGTCTCTCATTGGTTCCCCCTCTTCCCCTTCATCCTCAGAACAAATTGCAACCTGTACGGAACAGGAGGTTAAAGGTGCTGCTTCTCCAAGGAGGGAGATGGCTAGTAAATCGGCTGGAATGGCGAACCCGAGCAAAGGAGATGAGAAATGAGGTGCGTTTCAGAAACCTTTCCCGATCACACGGTGTACCATCTTCTGGGTTTCTCATGCATGTTTTCGATGGAGGAAGATGCCCTTGAACCTGGAGATTTGGGACCCATGGGATGGGTACCATGCAGTATTACTTGAAAGGGTCTGCGTTGGCTCACCCAACCTCACCGAACCTCTCAGCCACAAGAGTGTCCACCCTTATGTCTCAATCAGCTGTGGGTCTAGATATGGTCAATCCAGGTTGCATCACAGCCCCTGAACGAATTTTGTAAGAATTTCTCTCTCTTTCACTGTCTTTGTTTCACTGGTTTTTAAAAGTAATTTATTTTTATAATGGGGTTTAGCTGCTTTTCACGGCTGTGTTTATGCCGCTTTACACCCCCTTGACTCACTTACAGAGAGATATCAATACATAGGTTTGAAGATTCTTACTAGTCAGATATATTCTTGTGCGGTGAATAGGGGGTGTTGAGTCCAGTTCACTGAGCAAGGAATAGGTCTTGTCTATTACATATTGGGTTTATGGAACGGTATCTGAGCTAATTTGAAACCCTTGTTTTATGCATCACGCCACCTCACCTTTCCCGTTCAGCAGCCATAGTGTGTTTTCTAAACGTGTGACTCTGTTCTGTTTTGCAATTCAGTTCAAGTGTAGCGGTTTTTACATTCCCTCTATAAGTGATATCTTAGGATAAGTGTCTTTTTCTGTGTGACTTATTTCACTTAGAATCGTCGTACCTAAATCCACTCATCGTGCTGCTACTAGCCTTATGACGTTGATTTCATGGCTGAGTGATATTCCATTGTACATGAGGACCACAACTTCTTTATCCATTTTTGTCTTTCCTAGGATATTTAAGGTGTAATGAAGTGGGGGTTCTTGTCAACAGAGCAGCCCTAAACTTTGGGGTGCCTGTGTCTGGCTGATTTTTAATTTTCCCAATTTATACGCCCATGAGTGGAAGTGCCCTATGCTCTCCAAGCTGTGTTTTTTAGATGTTTCAGAACACACCGTACACTTCTCCAGAGTGGCTGTTGGCAATTTACATCCCACCCATCAGCGTAGCAAGGCTCCCATTTCTCCATGGCCGGTCCTGCATTTCTGGTTTGGACACTTTTTTCCGCATGGCCCTTTTGCCCGCTGGGAAGCCAGACTTCTTTGGAGCGCTGATTTGCCTTTCCAGGTTGCTTGGTTGGCCAAAAAGGCCGTATGCGTTTTTTCCTGAATATATTCAGGAAAAAACGCATACGCCCTTTTTGGCCAAGGGCATCATTGTCCACGTTTTGCCGCTTTTCATGTGCTTTCAAGGTGATTCGAATCTACCTCCTGAAATCTGTTTCCTGCAATTCTGCCTTGCTTTCAAAGCCTCTTCGTTGCCTTCCCTTAATATATTTGTGGACGAGAGGTATCATTTAAAACTCTGCAGGTTTGTGAATTGCAGGGCCCCTGAGCTCCATTTTTCAACTCGCTTTTTTGGGAGCTGGCCGCAAAAGCGCAGGATTGCTTCAGGCCCTCTTGGGGTTCTGGGGGGCAGGCTGAGCTTCTGCTTAATTCTTCTTCCTGATGGGAAAATAGAGTGACCTGTGCCTGTCCCAACACCTAGAGCTAGTCTCTCTTTGGTTCCCCCTCTTCCCCTTCATCCTCAGGACAAATTGCAACCTGTACGGAACAGGAGGTTAAAGGTGCTGATTCTCCAAGGAGGGAGATGGCTAGTAAATCGGCTGGAATGGCGAACCCGAGCAAAGGAGATGAGAAATGAGGTGCGTTTCAGAAACCTTTCCCGATCACACGGTGTACCATCTTCTGGGTTTCTCATGCCTGTTTTCGATGTAGGAAGATGCCCTTGAACCTGGAGATTTGGGACCCATGGGATGGGTACCATGCAGTATTACTTGAAAGGGTCTGCGTTGGCTCACCCAACCTCACCAAACCTCTCAGCCACAAGAGTGTCCACCCTTATGTCTCAATCAGCTGTGGGTCTAGATATGGTCAATCCAGGTTGCATCACAGCCCCTGAACGAATTTTGTAAGAATTTCTCTCTCTTTCACTGTCTTGGTTTCATGGGTTTTGAAAAGGAATTTATTTTTATAATGGGGTTTAGCTGCTTTTCACGGCTGTGTTTATGCCGCTTTACACCCCACCCCTTGACTCACTTATAGAGAGTTATCAATACATAGGTTTGAAGATTCTTACTAGTCAGATATATTCTTGTGCAGTAAATAGGGGTTGTTGAGTCCAGTTCACTGAGCAAGGAGTAGGTCTTGTCTATCACATATTGGGTTTATGGAACGGTATCTGAGCTAATTTGAAACCCTTGTTTTATGCATCACCCCACCTCAACTTTCCCGTTCAGCAGCCGTAGTGTGTTTTCTAAACGTGTGACTCTGTTCTGTTTTGTAATTCAGTTCAAGCGTAACGGTTTTTACATTCCTTCTATAAGTGATATCTTATGATAAGTGTCGTTTTCTGTGTGACTTATTTCACTTAGAATCATCGTCCCTAAATCCACTCATCGTGCTGCTACTAGCCTTATGACGTTGATTTCATGGCTGAGTGATATTCCATTGTACATGAGGACCACAAATTCTTTATCCATTTTTCTCTTTCTTAGGATATTTAATGTGTAATGAAGTGGGGGTTCTGGTCAACAGAGCAGCCCTAAACTTTGGAGTGCCTGTGTCTTGCTGATTTTTAATTTTCCCAATTTATACGACCATGAGTGGAAGCGCCCTATGCTCTCCAAGCTGTGTTTTTCAGATGTTTCAGGACACACCGTGCACTTCTCCAGAGTGGCTGTTTGCAATTTACATCCCGCCCATCAGCGTAGCAAGGCTCCCATTTCTCCATGGCCGGTCCTGCATTTCTGGTTTGGACACTTTTTTCTGCATGGCCCTTTTGCCCGCTGGGAAGCCACACTTTTTTGGAGCACTGATTTGCCTTTCCAGGTTGCTTGGTTGGCCAAAAATGGCGTATGTGTTTTTTCCTGAATATATTCAGGAAAAAACGCATATGCCCTTTTTGGCTAAGGGCATCATTGTCCACGTTTTGCCACTTTTCATGTGCTTTCAAGGCGATTCGAATCTACCTCCTGAAATCTGTTTCCTGCAATTCTGCCTTGCTTTCAAAGCCTCTTCGTTGCCCTTCCTCAGTATATTTGTGGAAGAGAGTTATCATTTATAACTCTGCAGGTTTGTGAATTGCAGTGCCCCTGAGCTCCATTTTTCAAGTCGCTTTTTTGGGAGCTGGCTGCAAAAGTGCAGGATTGCTTCAGAACCTATTCTGGTTCCGGTGGGCAGGCTAAGCCTGTGGTTATTTCTTCTTCCTGATGGCAAAATAGAGTGACCTGTGCCTGTCCCAACACCTAGAGCTAGTCTCTCATTGGTTCCCCCTCTTCCCGTTCATCCTCAGGACAAATTGCAACCTGTACGGAACCGGAGGTTAAAAGGTGCTGATTCTCCAAGGAGGGAGATGGCTATTAAAGCGGCTGGAATGGCCAACCCGAGCACAAGGAGATGAGAAATGAGGTGCGTTTTAGAAACCTTTCCCGATCACACGGTGTACCATCTTCTGGGTTTCTCATGCATGTTTTCGATGTAGGAAGATGCCCTTGAACCTGGAGATTTGGGACCCATGGGATGGCTACCATGCAGTATTACTTGAAAGGGTCTGCGTTGGCTCACCCAACCACACCAAACCTCTCAGCCCCAGGAGTGTCCACCCTTAGGTCTCAAAGAGCTGTGGGTCTAGATAAGGTCAATCCAGGTTGCATCACAGCCCCTGAACGAATTTTGTAAGAATTTCTCTCTCTTTCACTGTCTTTGTTTCACTGGTTTTGAAAAGTAATTTATTTTTATAATGGGGTTTAGCTGCTTTTCACAGCTGTGTTTATGCCGCCTTACACCCCATTGACTCACTTACAGACAGATATCAATACATAGGTTTGAAGATTCTTACTATTCAGATATATTCTTGTGTGGTGAATAGGGGGTGTTGAGTCCAGTTCAGTGAGCAAGGAGTAGGTCTTGTCTATTACATATTGGGTTTATGAAACGGTATCTGAGCTAATTTGAAACCCTTGTTTTATGCATCACCCCACCTCACCTTTCCCGTTCAGCAGCCATAGTGTGTTTTCTAAACGTGTGACTCTGTTCTGTTTTGTAATTCAGTTCAAGCGTAGCGGTTTTTACATTCCCTCTATAAGTGATATCTTGTGATAAGTGTCTTTTTCTGTGTGACTTATTTCACTTAGAATCGTCGTACCTAAATCCACTCATCGTGCTGCTACTAGCCTTATGACGTTGATTTCATGGCTAAGTGATATTCCATTGCACATAAGGACCACAACTTCTTTATCCATTTTTCTCTTTCCTAGGATATTTAAGGTGTAATGAAGTGGGGGTTCTTGTCAACAGAGCAGCCCTAAACTTTGGAGTGCCTGTGTCTTGCTGATTTTTATTTTCCCAATTTATACGCCCATGTGTGGAAGTGCCCTATGCTCTCCAAGCTGTGTTTTTTAGATGTTTCAGGATACACCATACACTTCTCCAGAGTGGCTGTTGGCAATTTACATCCCGCCCATCAGCGTAGCAAGGCTCCCATTTCTCCATGGCCGGTCCTGCATTTCTGGTTTGGACACTTTTTTCCGCATGGCCCTTTTGCCAGCTGGGAAGCCAGACTTCTTTGTAGTGCTGATTGGCCTTTCTAGGTTGCTTGGTTGGCCAAGAAGGGCGTATGCGTTTTATCCTGAATATATTCAGGAAAAAACACATACGCCCTTTTTGGCCAAGGGCATCTTTGTTCACGATTTGCCGCTTTTCATGTGCTTTCAAGGCGATTCGAATCTACCTCCTGAAATCTGTTTCCTGCAATTCTGCCTTGCTTTCAAATCCTCTTCGTTGCCTTCCCTCAATATATTTGTGGACGAGAGTTATCATTTATAACTCTGCAGGTTTGTGAATTGCAGTGCCCCTGAGCTCCATTTTTCAAGTCGCTTTTTTGGGAGTTGGCCGCAAAAGTGCAGGATTGCTTCAGGACCTATTCTGGTTCCGGTGGGCAGGCTAAGCCTGTGGTTAATTCTTCTTCCTGATGGCAAAATAGAGTGACCTGTGCCTGTCCCAACACCTAGAGCTAGTCTCTCATTGGTTCCCCCTCTTCCTGTTCATCCTCAGGACAAATTGCAACCTGTACGGAACAGGAGGTTAAAGGTGCTGATTCTCCAAGGAGGGAGATGGCTAGTAATGCAGCTGGAATGGCCAACCCGAGCAAAAGGAGATGAGAAATGAGGTGTGTTTTAGAAACCTTTCCCGATCACACGGTGTACCATCTTCTGGGTTTCTCATGCATGTTTTCGATGTAGGAAAATGCCCTTGAACTTGGAGATTTGGGACCCATGGGATGGGTACCATGCAGTATTACTTGAAAGGGTCTGCGTTGGCTCACCCAACCTCACCGAAAATCTCAGCCCCAAGAGTGTCCACCCTTATGTCTCAATCAGCTGTGGGTCTAGATATGGTCAATCCAGGTTGCATCACAGCCCCTGAACGAATTTTGTAAGAATTTCTCTCTCTTTCACTGTGTTTGTTTCACGGGTTTTGAAAATTAATTTATTTTTATAATGGGGTTTAGCTGCTTTTCATGGCTGTGTTTATGCCGCCTTACACCCCCTTTACTCTCTTACAGAGAGATATCAATACATAGGTTTGAAGATTCTTACTAGTCAGATATATGCTTGTGCAGTGAATAGGGGGTGTTGAGTCCAGTTCACTGAGCAAGGAGTAGGTCTTGTCTATTACATATTGGGTTTATGGAACGGTATCTGAGCTAATTTGAAACCCTTGTTTTATGCATCACCCCACCTCACCTTTCCCGTTTAGCAGCCATAGTGTGTTTTCTAAATGTGTGACTCTGTTCTGTTTTGCAATTCAGTTCAAGTGTAATGGATTTTAGCTTCCCTCTATAAGTGATATCTTATGATAAGTGTCGTTTTCTGTGTGACTTATTTCACTTAGAATCGTCGTACCTAAATCCACTCATCGTGCTGCTACTAGCCTTATGACGTTGATTTCATGCCTGAGTGATATTCCATTGTACATGAGGACCACAACTTCTTTATCCATTTTTCTCTTTCCTAGGATATTTAAGGTGTAATGAAGTGGAGTTTCTTGTAACCAGAGCAGCACTAAGCTTTGGGTTGCCTGTGTCTTTTTGATTTTTAGTTTTCCCAATTTATACGCCCATGAGTGGAAGTGCCCTATTCTTTCTAGCTCTGTTTTTTAGATGTTTTAGGAAACACCATACCCTTCTCCAGACTCGCCATTGGCAATTTACATCCCGCCCATCAGTGTAACAAGGCTCCCTTTCCTCCTTGGCCTCTCCTGGATTTCTTGGTTTTACACTTTTTTAGGAAGTTCCTTTTGACCGATGGGAAGTGAGACCTCTTTGTAGTGCTGATTTGCATTTCCGGCTTGCTTGGTTTGCCAATAAGGGCCTATGCGTTTTTTTTTTTAATTTATTCAGGAAAAAACGCATACGCCCTTTTTGGCCAAGTGCATCCTTGTCGACGTTTGGCCGCTTTTCATGTGCTTTAGTGGCTATTCGAATCTAACTCCTGAAATTTGTTTCCTGCAATTCTGCCTTGCTTTCCAATCCTTTTCGTTTCCTTCCCTCAATATAGTTTTGGGCGATAATTATAATTTAAAACTCTGCAGGTTTGTGAATTGCAGTGCCCCTGAGCTCCATTTTTCAACTCGCTTTTTGGGAGCTTCCCGCAGAGCCGCTGGTTTGCTTCTGGCCCTGCTCTGGTTCTCAGTGGCAGGCTAAGCCTTTGCTTAATTCTTCTTCCTGATTGGAAATTAGAGTGACATGTGCCTGTCCGAGCATCTAGGGCTTGGCTCTCCTTGTTTCTCCTCCTTCCCCTTTTTCCTTAGGACAAATTCCAAATTCTGTGCAACTGGATGTTGAAGGTGCTGACATCCTCAAGTGGGGAGATTTTAAGGAAAAAGGCTGGAGGGGTGAATCCAACAACCAGGAAATTAGGAGTTTTGGTTCCTTTTCCAAAATCTTCCTGATCCAACCGTGTTCCATCTTCTGGGTGTCACAGGCATGTTTTAGCTGTAGGAAAGGTCCCATGTATGTAAGGCGAACACCAGGGATTTTTCCAAATCAGTGTCTCCCCAAGCTCCAATCTGGGGAATTTTTAAGCTACTGGTACATGTGTGTTCATTAAGGGACTTGGGCTGTAGGCAGAGTCCGAACTTTAGATGATTGAAGTCTTCAGGTTCAGAAACGCTCACCATCGGCCTCCTTTAGTTTCCATTTTATCTGTAGTTGATAGATGATGTCGATATAGATATCTATTGTTTTTCAGATTATTTCCCCTTAGGGGTCATTAAAAAATATTGAGTATAGTTCCCTGTGCTATACAGTAGATCCTTGTTGATGATATATTTTATACATAGCAGTGTGTATATGTTAATCCGAAACTGTTAATTTATCCCTCCTCCCACCTTTCCCCTTTGGTAATAAAAAAATATAAGATTTTATACTTCTCAGAAATCTAGGAGCTGAAAGAGAGGTATCATTTTCAATGGAAAATCATTCAAAACAAGGTTGAAACTTCAACCAAGATTATTAGATGTACATCCTTGGAAAGAAATCACTGCATTTCACTACTGTTGACCTGACAAATAAGACAAACCCCTCCACTGAACTTCCTTATAATAAAGTGATGGGAATATCAAATGGAAGTGTTAGAAACATCTTATTTTACACGAGCCTTATACACTGCCCTATGTTAATTACAGTTTGGCTCACACATCTGTTCATTGAAGTTACAATGTTCTCAAATTCTGTTACTGATCCTGCAGAGTGGGCCCCAACAAGGGTCTCCCTGCCCAGTGTCATTGGAGCCAACAGATCGAGACTGACTTTGGTTCAGAAGCAAAGGAAAACTTTATATTTTAATCAGAGAATGGAGAGGTGAGAGTGTGTGCTCCCCTGCGGGTTGTGGGCCGGGCTGCTGTGTAGGGATCCTGTCAGCATCAGCCGGAGGGAGGGGGCAGAGCTCTCGAGGGCCGGGTTGGCTGGAGCTCAGGCTCTATGTCGCAGAGTCTGCACAGGGCCCCACGAGCTGAGGTGTCGGCCCAGCCATTTTGCACTAGGAAATCGGGTCTGAAGTGCCGGGTGTGGGACCTCTGCATGTGGAAACCTAGGAGCAAGTGAAATTAGACAAAGTACAAAGGACAAAATGGTTAGACTTTATTTTATTGCCCAGATTCTATTTTTATCTCCCAGGAATTTTTAATGGGCTTTGCCAGTGACAAAGCCCTCCTCTGCCTTTTGTCCCATTCCTCATTCGTGGGGCACTGAGGGTGCAGACACCTCTTCTGTAAATGCTTCGTGCTGAGTTGGGTGTCCTCATACCTGGGGGGAGGGGCAGGACTTCTCTCCAGCAGCCTCCAGGTGAGGTGGATTGTCCCCAGGCCTCCTCCCTCACTGCTCGTCTGCCTGAGCACCAGCATTGGAAGTTTCATAGATTCTAATGACCTTTAAGGGTCCAGGAAAGAGATGTTCAGAGACGTTGCGGGGGGGTGGGCGGTTTTACCCTGCTCCACATTGGTTCGACCCCCTTAGGCTGACGGTTTCTGCCAGCCTAGATGCTCTGACCAGTAGTCTGCGCTTTCTTCAGTTAGGCCACTGAATTAACGTACAAACAGCACCAGGTATCAGAGCCCTGCTTGCTCAACTCCCAGACAGTCCAGGGCTGGTGGTGATCCAGGACCATGACGGCCACTCAGTCAACGGCCTTTTGAAGTAGCCAGGAGTACAGCCGGTCTCATTGGCCTCCGTCACCGCGGTGTCTGTAGGCTTTTCTATGGTGGCAGCGTTATTTACGGTTCCCCTGCCAAGTTTATTAGCTCCGCTCTGGGTGCAGTAAGTCCTGTAAGCAATAGTCTGCTCTTTTGGGGCACACTCTTGTTGTTTTCTGAGAGAAACTCCAGGTCAAGTGACGGTCACACGAGTCGTCATGGGGGCCCATTGCCCCCGGTTGTCTCTCTGGAGGTTGGTGTTGGACGGCCTCCTCACTCGAGGTCATTGTGCCCACGGAGCAATCCCTGCAACTTCAGGGCATGGTGGGTGGTTAGGATCACCAAGTGGCATCCTTTACCCTTACGAGGGAGCTGGACTTGCGGGCTGCTGATTTCCAGGTTTTTAGATACCCCCAGTATCCTGGTCAGATGGGGTGGCTGGCCAATGCCTGGAGGGCATTCTTGCATTGTTCCATTTCAAGTGGTCCCAGTTTTTGCACTAATACTCCAAGGGCGATTCGCCTTGGACCAGGAATGTAAAGGTCAAAGGGTTTAGCTAACTTAAGGAGGTCCAGGGCAAGGGTCTGAATTGACTGCACTTTCCCTTCTTGAAAGGCCGCTTCTGGATTCTATTCAAAAGGATCATCATCTTTTCCTTTCAGTGTTTCATATAGAGGCCCAGTTATTGGACTGTAGTTAGGGATCCAGATGCAGCAAACCCCGGTCTCCCCAGGAACCCCTAAGCTGTCTTCTAGTTTTAGGAAGGGTGAGGCTGCAAATGGCTTCTTCCCTTTCCTGGGGTGGGCTTCTCCGACCTTCTGTGTGAATGAAACCCAGGAAGGTCACCTTAGTTTGTGATATTTGAGCCTTTTTCTTGGACACCTTCTATCTTTTATTGGCTAGGTAGTTCAGAGGCCTCCTTAGTCGGGCTGGTGATCAGAATGTCATCTGCATATTGAAGGAGGGTTCCCTTCTCCAGAGGTAGATCTTTTAGGTCTTTAGCTAACGTTTCCCAAAAGATGGTGTGGGGATTTTTGAACCCCTGGGGCAGGACGGCCCAGCAGCATTGTTTTTGTTGTATGTTGAGTCCTGCCACTCACAGCCAAAATTTCTTGTGACTCTGGGACTAATGGAATACAGAAGAAGGCATCATTGAAGTCTAATACAGAATACCATGTCCTGGTGGATGGTAGAATGACCAGCAGGGTGTAGGAATTTGGAACTACTAGATGTATATCCTCTGTGGCTTCACTGACTGTCCTGTAGTCCTCTACCAGGTACCCAGCAGCCCACGGGGCTCCTGTGGTCAGGCCCCTCCCAGGATATGGAGCTCACCTGGGCAGGTACCCAGCAGCCCATGGGACTCTCGGTGTTAGGCCACTCCCAGGATATGGAGTTCACCTGGGCATGTACCCAGCAACCCATGGGGCCCTCATGGTCAGGCCCCTCCCAGGATATGGAGCTCACCTGGGCAGGTATGCAGCAGCCCACAGGGCTCTCGTGGGCAGGCCCCTCCCTGGATATGGAGCTCCCCTGGACAGGTACCCTGGCAGGGCTGGGCACACAGGAACCGTGCACATAGCCCTCATTGCAGAGCACCCCCAGCACAACTGTAGCTCAGAGCTGACACAGAGCACCTCAGAGCAGAGCTTGAACTAACAAACAGCAGCTCCAACAGGTCTGTGACCCTAGGCTTCACTCTGTGCGGCCTCCCTCTGCCTGGTCTTCCAGGGGCTTCCACTGCAGCTGGGGCACCAGGCCTCTGTCTCCACCCACCACCCCTCCTCTCCCTGACTCCTGCGTTCCTCTCATTAGCAGAGGGTCTTCTTGAAGTTGTCTCCCACTCATGAACCAGATAAAATGATTAGAAAACAAGCCAGGGCTGCCGCCCCTTATCTATCCTGACTCTCGGGACCCTACACCTGTTCCTTGGATCTGGCCGGTGCAGCAAGGCACATTTTCTGCAACTCTGAGCCCCTGAGGGGCGAGGATTGGCTGACCTGGGCAGCCTGACACGGCCGGCCAGCCCTTCCCAGGTGTGCCTGGGTTGAGGTCAATATAAACACCCCTCCAGGCAGCAAAAGCCTCTGCAGCTGTGCCTGACGCCATATTCTCTGCCCCGTCCGCAGTCTCGGGGTTGGGATGGTGGGAGGGAGTAGGGCCCACGGCTCTATGAGTGGCCCGGTGTGACTGGGGCTCTGCTGGACTTCCTGCAGGAGTTGCCGGGCTGCCACCTGCTAAAGAGGAGGATGTGTCACCCATACTTGCTGCTGGAATTTCTCCCCGGGCAGAGGTGAGGAAGGAAAAAAGCAGTGGGGACCGGGACAGGAGGGGTACCTCAGGCAGGGAAATGGAAAGCTTCCAGACGAGTGCCCGGGGCCAGGACCATCCTGGCTGGCCTGCAGGCACCAAGTCGGCCTGCGTGTCCAAGCCCCTTCCTCTAGCTTTTAAAGTCTTTGCACACATTCAGGTGTTTTACCTGGGAAGGGTGGGAAAAGTTCAGCAGCAACTGGCCTGGGGCTCAGCTCACATTTACTCAGAGACGCCTCCTCACGGTCCCCCAGCTTTGCAATGAGGACGCTCCTTGTGTTGGGGCTGCTGGCTGCATGGGAAATGATTCCCCACCTGTGACCAACTTCAGAATTGTTTACCAGTGGAGCAAGTGCCCTGATAGGGTTTTCCTCTGTATGACCAGTGGGTTCTGTTTTTGTTTTTTTCTTTTTTGGTTCAAGGTAAGTTTTATTCCTCTTTTTGTATTTATGGATATAAGCATGGAAATAATTCATTCATACAAATACGTCTATGGGAAGGACAGAACTTTTTTTCTGTTTTATTTTTTTAAGTATTAATTATTTTTTAATTTTTGAATTTATTTTATTCATTTTTTTATACAGCAGGTTCTTATTGGTTATCTATTTTATACATATAAGTGTATATATGTCAATCCCAGGCTCGCAATTCATCCCACCACCACCACCCTGCCACTTTCCCCCCTTGGTGTCCATACATTTGTTCTATACATCTGTGTCTCTATTTCTGCCTTGCAAACCGGTTCATCTGTACCATTTTTTCTAGGTTCCACATGTATGCGTTAATATACGATATTTGTTTTTCTCTTTCTGACTAACTTCACTCTGTATGACAGTCTCTAGATCTATCCACGTCTCTACAAATGACCCAATTTCATTCCTTTTTATGGCTGAGAAATATTGCATTTTATATATGTAGCACATCTTTTCCGTTCGTCTGTCTATGGGCACTTAGGTTGCTTCCATGACCTGGCTATTGTAAATAGTGCTGCAGTGAACATTGTGGTGAATATGTCTTTTTTATTTTTTTTTTGAATATGTCTTTTTGAATTATGGTTTTCTCTGGGTATATGGCCAGTAGTGGGATTGCTGGGTCATATGGTAATTCTATATTTAGTTTTTTAAGGAACCCCCATACTGTTCTCCATAGTGACTGTATCAACTTACATTCCCACAAATAGTGTAAGAGGGTTCCCTTTTCTCCACACCCTCTCCAGCATTTGTTGTTTGTAGATTTTCTGATGATGCCCATTCTAACTCGTGTGAGGTGATAACTCATTGTAGTTTTGGTTTATATTTCTCTAATAATTAGTGATGTTGAGCAGCTTTTCATGTGCTTCTTGGTCATCTGTATGTCTTCTTGGGACAAATGTCTATTTACGTCATCTGCCCATTTTTGGATTGGGTTGTTTGTTTTTTTACTGTTGAGCTGTATGAGCTGTTTATATACATTGGAGATTAATCCTTTGTCCATTGATTCGTTTGCAAATATTTTCTCCCATTCTGAGGGTTGTCTTTTCGTCTTGTTTGTAGTTTCCTTTGCTTTGCAAAAGCTTTTAGGTTTCATTTGCTCCCATTTGTTTATTATTGTTTTTTATTCCATTACTCTAGGAGGTGGATCAAAAAAGACCTTGCTGTGATTTATGTCAAAGAGTATTCTTCCTATGTTTTCCTCTAAGAGTTTTCTAGTGTCCGGTCTTACATTTTGGTCTCTAATGCATTTTGAGTTTATTTTTTGTGTATGGTGTTAGGGAGTGTTCTAATTTCATTCTTTTACATGTAGCTGTCCATTTTTCCCAGCACCACTTATTGAAGAGACTGTCTTTTCTCCATTGTATATCCTTGCCTCCTTTGTCATAGATTAGTGGGTCATAGGTGTGTAGGTTTATCTCTGGGCTTTCTTTTTTTTTTTTTTCTTTTACATCTTTATTGGAGTATAATTGCTTTACAATTGTGTGTTAGTTTCTGCTGTATAAAAAAGTGAATCAGCTATGCGTATACATATAACACCATATCCCCTCCCTCTTGCACCTCCCTCTCACTCCCTTATCCCACCCTTTTAGGTGGTCACAAAGCACAGACCTGATCTCCCTGTGCTATGTGGCTGCTTCCCAGTAGCTATCAATTTTACATTTGGTAGTGTATATATGTCCATACCACTCTCTCACTTTGTCCCAGCTTACCCTTCCTCCTCCCCATGTCCTCAAGTCCTTTCTCTACGTCTGTGTCCTTAATCCTTTCCTGCCCCTAGGTTCTACATAAACTTTTTTTTTTTAGATTCCATATATATGTGTTAGCATACAGTGTTTGTTTTTCCCTTTCTGACTTACTTCACTCTGTAGGACAGACTCTAGATCCATCCACCTCACTAAAAATAACTCAATTTCGTTTCTTTTTATGGCTGAATCATGTTCCATTGTATATATGTGCCACATCTTCTTTATCCATTTATCTGTTGATGGACACTTAGGTTGCTTCCATGTCCTGGCTATTGTAAATAGAGCTACAGTGAACATTGTGGTACATGACTCTTTTTGAATTATGGTTTTCTCAGGGTAAATGTCCAGGAGTGGGTTTGCTGGGTTGTATGGTAGTTCTATTTTTAGTATTTAAGGAACCTTCATACCGTTCTCCCTAGTGGCTATATCAATTTACATTCCCACCAACAGTGCAAGAGGGTTCCCTTTTCTCCAATTAATGCCTCTCCAGCATTTATTGTTGGTAGATTTTTTGATGATGGCCATTCTGACTGGTGTGAGGTGATACCTCGCTGTAGTTTTGATTTGCATTTCTCTAATGATTAGTGATGTTCAGCATCCTTTCATGTGTTTGTTGGCAACCTGTATATCTTCTTTGGAGAAATGTCTATTTAGGTCTTCTGCCCATTTTTGGATTGGGTTGTTTGGTTTTGTGATATTGAGCTACATGAGCTGCTTTTTGGAGATTAATCCTTTGCCATTTGCTTCATTTGAAAATATTTTCTCCCATTCTGATGGTTGTCTTTTCATCTTGCTTATGTTTTCCTTTGCTGTGCAAAAGAATTTATGTTTCATTAGGTCCCATTTTTTAATTTTTGTTTTTATTTCCATTTCTCTAGGAGGTGGGTCAAAAAGGATCTTGCTGTGATTTATGTCATAGACTGTTCTGCTTATGCTTTCCTCTAAGAGTTTTATAGTGGCTGGTCTTATATTTAGGTCTCTAATCCATTTTGAGTTTATTTTTGTGTATGGTGTTAGGGAGTGTTCTAATTTCATTCTTTTACATGTAGCTGTCCAGTTTTCCCAGCACCACTTACTGAAGACACTGTCTTTTCTCCGTTGTACACCCTTGCCTCCTTTGTCATAGATTAGTTAACCATAGGTATGTGGGTTTATCTCTGTGCTTTCTATCCTGTTCTATTGACCTATATTTCTGTTTTTGTGTCAGTACCATATTATCTGATTACTGTAGCTTTGTAATATAGTCTGAAGTCTGGAAGTCTGATTCCTCCAGCTCTTTTTTTTCCCCCTCAAGACTGCTTTGGCTATCCAGGGTCTTTTGTGTCTCCCTACAAATTTTAAGATTTTTTTTTTCTTGTTCTGTAGAAAATGCCAAAAGTATTTTGATCAGGATTGCATTAAATCTGTAGATTGCTTTGGGTAGTATAGTCATTTTCACAATATTGATTCTTCTAATCCAAGAACATGGTATATGTCTCCATCTGTTTATATCATCTTTGATTTCTTTCATCAGCGTCTTATAGTTTTCTGAGTACAGGTCTTTTACTTCCTTAGGTAAGTTAATTCCTAGGTATTTTATTCTTTTTGTTGCAGTGGTAATGGGATTGTTTCCTTAATTTCTCTTTCTGATCTTTCATTGTTAGTGTATAGGAATGCAAGCAATTTCTGTGCATTAATTTTGTATCCTGCAACTTTACCAGATTCATTGATTAGCTCCAGTGGTTTTCTGGTGGCATCTTTAGGATTCTCTATCTATGATATCATGTCATCTGCAAACAGTGACAATTTTACTCCTTCTTTTCCTTTTTGTATTCCTTTTATTTCTTTTTCTTCTCTGATTGCCATGGCTAGGACTTCCAAAACTATGTTGAATAGCAGTGGTGAGAGTGGACATCCTCGTCTTGTTCCTGATCTTAGAGGAAACGCTTGCAGTTTTTCACC
The DNA here is from genome assembly GCF_949987535.1 of Balaenoptera acutorostrata. NCBI lineage: Eukaryota > Metazoa > Chordata > Mammalia > Artiodactyla > Balaenopteridae > Balaenoptera > Balaenoptera acutorostrata. Next base: position 164,272 of record NW_026645677.1, on the reverse strand, counting down.
ATTGAGAATGGTGTTTGCTGCAGGTTTGTCATATATGGCCTTTATTATGTTGAGGTAGTTTCCCTCTATGCCCACACTCTGCAGAGTTTTTATCGTAAATGGGTGTTGAATTTTCACAAAATCTTTTCCTTCATCTATTGAGATGATCATATGGTTTTATTCTACAATTTGTTAATATGGTGTATCACATTGATTTGTGTATATTGAAGAATCCTTGCATCCCTGGGATACACCCCACTTGATCATGGTGTATGATCCTTTTAATGTGTTGTTCAATTCTGTTTGCTAGTATTTGGTTGAGGATTTTTACATCTATATTCATCAGTGATATTGGTCTATAATTTTCTTTCCTTGTAGTATCTCTGTCTGATTTTGGTATCAGGGTGATGGTGGTCTGATAGAATGAGTTTGGGAGTGTTCCTTCCCCTGCAATTGTTTTGAAGAATTTGAGAAGGTTGGGTGTTAGCTCTTCCCTAATGTTTGATAGAATTCACCTGTGATGCCATCTGGTTCTGGACTTTTGTTTGTTGGAAGATTTTTAATCACAGTTTCAAATTCATTGCTTGTGATAGGTTTGTTCATATTTTCTATTTCTTCCTGGTTCAGTCTTGGAAGGTTATCCCTTTCTAAGAATTTGTCCATTTCTTCCAGGTTGTCCATTTTATTGGCATAGAGTTGCGTGTAGTAGTCTCTTAGGATGCTTTGTATTCCTGTGGTGTCTGTTGTAACTTCTCCTTTTTCACTTCTAATTTTGTTGATTTGAGTCCTCTCCCTCTTTTTCTTGAGTCTGGCTAAAGGTTGATCATTATTGCTTATCTTCTCAAAGAACCAGCTTTTAGGTTTATTGATCTTTGCTTTTGTTTTCTTTGTTTCTATTTCATTTATTTCTGCTCTGATCTTTAAGATTTCTTTCCTTCTACTAACTTTGGGTTTTGTTCTTCTTTCTCTAATTCCTCTAGGTGTAAGGTTAGATTGTTTATTTGAGATTTTTCTTGTTTCTTGAGGTAGGCTTGTATTGCTATAAACTTCCCTCTTAGAACTGCTTTTGCCGCATCCCATAGGTTTTGGATCATCGTGTTTTTGTTGTCATTTGTCTCTAGGTAGTTTTTGATTTCCTCTTTGATTTCTTCAGTGATCTCTTGGTTATTTAGTAACGCATTGTTTAGCCTCCATGTGTTTGTGTTTTTTACGGTTTTTTTCCGTGTAATTGATTTCTAATCTCATAGCATTGTGGTCGGAACAGCTGCTTGACATGATTTCAGTTTTCTTAAATTTACTGAGGCTTTGTGATCCAAGATGTGATCTATCCTGGAGAATGTTCCGTGTGCAGTTAAGAAGAACGTGTAATCTGCTGTTTTTGGATGGAATGACCTATAAATATCAATTAACTCTATCTGGTCTATTGTGTCATTTAAAGCTTGTGTTTCCTTATTAATTTTCTGTCTGGCTGATCTCCACTGGTATAAGTGAGCTGTTAAAGTCCCCCACTATTATTGTGTTACTGTTGATTTCCTCTTTTATAGCTGTTAGCAGTTGCCTTATACATTGAGGTGCTCCTATGTTGGGTACATATATATTTATAATTGTTATATCTTCTTCTTGGATTGATCCCTTGACCATTATGTAGTGTCTTTCCTTGTCTCTTGTAACATTCTTTATTTTAAAGTCTATTTTATCTGATATGAGTATTGCTACTCCAGCTTTCTTTTGATTTTCATTTGCATAGAGTATATTTTTCCATCGCCTCACTTTCAGTCTGTATGTGTCCCTAGGTCTGAAATGGGTCTCTTGTAGACAGCATATATATGGGTCTTGTTTTTGTATCCAATCAGCGAGCCTGTGTCTTTTGGTTGGAACATTTAGTGCATTCACGTTTAAGGTAATTATCGATATGTATGTTCCTATTACTATTTTCTTAATTGTTATGGGGTTGTCTTGGTGGGTCCTTTTCTTCTCTTGTGTTTCCCACTTAGAGAAGTTCCTTTAGCATTTGGTGTAAAGCTGGTTTCATGGTGCTGAATTCTCTTAGCTTTTGCTTGTCTGTAGGGCTTTTGATTTCTCCATCAAATCTGAATGAGATCTTTGCAGGGTGGAGTACTCTTGGTTGTAGGTTCTTCCCTTTCATCACTTTAAATTGATCATGCCACTCCCTTCTGGCTTGTAGATATTCTGCTGAGAAATCAGCTGTTATCCTTATGGGAGTTCCCTTGTATGTTATTTGTCATTTTTCCCTTGCTGCTTTCAATAATTTTTCTTTGTCGTTAATTTTTGTCAATTTGATTACTATGTGTCTTGTCATTTTTCTCCTTTGGTTTATCCTGCCTGGGACTCTCTGTGCTTCTGGACTTGGGTGGCTATTTCTTTTCCCATGCTAGGGAAGTTTTTGACCATAATCTCTTCAAATATATTCTCGGGTCCTTTCTCTCTCTTCTCCTTCTGGGATCCCTATCATGCGAATGTTGTTGTGTTTAATGTTGTCCCAGAGGACTCTTGGGGTGTCTTCATTTATTTTCATTCTTTTTCTTTATTCTGTTCCATGGCAGTGATTTCCACCTTTCTGTCTTCCAGGTCACTTATCCGTTCTTCTGCCACAGTTATTCTGCTACTGATTCCTTCTAGTATATTTTTCATTTCAGTTATTACATTGTTCACCTCTGTTTGTTTGTTCTTTAATTCTTCTAGGTGTTTGTTCCTTAATTCTTCTAGGTCTTTGTTAAACATTTCTTGTGTCTTCTCGATCTTTGCCTCCTTTCTTTTTCCAAGGTCTTGGCTCAACTTCACTATCATTATTCTGAATTCTTTTTCTGGAAGGTTCCCTATCTCCACGTCATTTCGTTTTTTTTTTTTCCTGGGGTTTTATCTTGTTCCTTGATCTGGTATAAAGTCCTCTGCCTTTTCATTTTGTCTATCTTTGTGTGAATGTGGTTTTCCTTCCACAGGCTGCAGAATTGTAGTTCTTCTTGCTTCTGCTGTCTGCTCTCTGGTGGATGAGTCTATCTTAGAGGCTTGTGCAAGCTTCCTGATGGGAGGGACTGGTGGTGGGTAGAGCTGGGTGTTGCTTTGGTGGGCAGAGCTTTAATCCGCTTGTCTGCGGATTAAATAAAACTTTAATAAAAAGTTTAATCCGCTTGTCTGCTGATGCATGGGGCTGGGTTCCCTCCCTGTTGGTGGTTTGGCCTGAGGCGACCCAGCACTGGAGCCTACCTTGCTCTTGGTGGGGCTAATGGCGGACTCTGGGAGGGCTCACACCAAGGAGTATTTCCCAGAACTTCTGCTGCCAGTGTCGTTGTCCTCACGGTGAGCCACAGCCACAGCCACCACCTGCCTCTGCAGGAGACCCTCTAAAATAGCAGGTAGTTCTGGTCATTCTCCTACAGGGTCACTGCTTCTTCCCCTGGGTCCTGATGTGCACACTACTTTGTGTGTGCCCTCCAAGAGTGGAGTATCTGAGTGGAGTTGAGACTCTGAGACTCTGCGTGGAGTCACACAGACTCTGGGTCCTGTGAAGCTTCGATGTTTTGTGGTTCTAGAAATCCTATAGGAGACGGTCCACAGCAGGTGAAGCTAATGTTGTCAGTAGAGGTGTTGAAGCCAAAGATCTGCAGTTCCGACTAGAGGTGCCGATGTACATACAGGACAAAATCATCTCGTGTGAATGTAGTTCAGGCATGTTTAAGATGAATGCAGTCATGTTAATGCCTACCATATTCTATCTTGAGCCTCTCCTCAGGGACCCCCTCCTCAGTTCCTGAGGCTCCTGTAAGTCATGTACAAGGGACTGGAGAGTGGGCTCTGTCCAGTCTGAGCCCTGAGTTACCCTGTGTGTATCTTAGGATGCTTTGTATTTCTGTGGTGTCTGTCTGTTGTAACATCATCTCTTTCATTTCAGATTTATTTGGGCCCTCTCTTTTTAAAAAAACATACTACTGTTGTCTTTTATTCTTTACAGAAGTTTAATAAGTGTTTGATCTACTATCCTTACCCTATGTATACTTTTTGCAGTGAGATTTTTACTTTTCTTTGTTTCCTTGTTACTATCAATAATTAGTGAGACTTCTTTTAAGCTACCTTCAACATTGCTTATAAAGCTGCTTTATTAGTGATGACAGAGCCTTAATGGAAGTCATGTTCTGGTTGTAAATTAGAATGCAATGTGCCAGCAAAAAGCCCCTTAAGTTTATGTCTCATTACTTCTTGTTCTTTTTTTAATTTAATTTTTATTTTTTGTCAGAGCAAATTTGATTAAAATGTTTTGTTTCTTCTAGGTGTGCAAGATGTGGTTCTTTTAAACATATACATATATCTATTCTTCTTTGCATCATTTTCCCATGTAGGTTATGACACAATGTTGAGCAGTCTTGTCTTGGTATTACATAGGTCTTTGGTGATTACATATTTCACATGTGTTTCTATATCTATCTTAACCCCAATATCCTAATGTATCCAATCCTCACACCTATCCATTTGCTGAACCATAAGTTTGTTTAATGAATCTGTGATTGCATTTCTCTGTGGAAATATCTTCATTGGTATGAATTTTTAGCTAAGACCTATAAGTGATATTATAGGATATGTGTCTTTGGCTTTCTGACTTAGTACAATTTGCCTGATTACCTCAAGAATCATACATGGTGCTGCAAATGGCATTGTTTCATTTTTTTCCCTGGCTAATATTCCATCTGTACGTGTACCAGTTCTTCTTTGGCCACGCACCTCTTGATGGACTTTCTGGTTGCCTCCATGTCTTGGCTATTGTAATACTGCTGCAATGCATATTTTCTTGCCTGTGTCTTTCCAGTTCTATCTTCTTATGTTATAGGCCAAGGAGTGGGCTTGCTGTATCATATGGTAGCTCAGTGTGTACGTTTTAAAGGCACCACCATTCCGTTCTCATTAGTGGCTCTTTCCAGGTTACGTCCCACTTAAAATTGAGGGTATGCATTTCTCCAAAACACCTTCAATATTTATTGTTTGTAGTTTTCTTGCTGATGGTTATTCTAACAGGTGCGAGCTGATACCTCTCTGTGGTTGAATTTGCATGTGTCCCAAAATCTGTTGAAATTGAGCTTTAAAGCATGCCCTTTCTATTTATCAAACTGTGATTACAGCTTAGTTCTTCAAAGTGTTTTCTTAAAGTAAGTGTCACATTTTGAAAATTTTTGGCCATTACCTCCCTCAAGACATTTTGAAGGCAGGTTTCATTTACAGCCCTGAAGTACTTGTTCATATGAAGTGACCATTAGCACAGGTTTGCAAGCTGCTTTGGTAGGTAACGGCCGGAGGGCGGGAGCCTTTCCACGTTCCCCAATCTGGTAACTAGGGAAGGAGCCTTCAGCCCCAAAAGTGTCCACCCTTATGACTAATCCAGCTGTGGAACTAGATATGGTCAATCTAGGTTGCATCACAGCCCCTGAATGAATTGTGTGAGAATTTCTCTCTCTTTCAAAGTCTTTGTTTCATGGGTAATTAAAAGTAGTTTATTTTTATAATGGGGTTTAGCTGCTTTTCACTGCTGTGTTTATGCCGCTTTACACCCACTTGACTCACTTACAGAGAGATATCAATACATAGGTTTTAAGATTCTTACTAGTCAGATGTAGTCTTGTGCGGTGAATAGGGGGTGTTGAGTCCAGTTCACTGAGCAAGGAGTAGGTCTTGTCTATTACATATTGGGTTTATGGAACGGTATCTGAGATAATTTGAAACCCTTGTTTTATGCATCACCCCACCACACCTTTCCCCTTCAGCAGCCATAGTGTGTTTTCTAAATGTGTGACTCTGTTCTGTTTTGTAATTCAGTTCAAGTGTAACGGTTTTTACATTCCCTCTGTAAGTGATATCTTATGATAAGTGTCTTTTTCTGTGTGACTTATTTCACTTAGAATCTTCGTACCTAAATCCATTCATCATGCTGCTACGACTCTTATGACATTGATTTCATGGCTGAGAGATATTCCATTGTATATGAGGACCCAACTTCTTTATCCATTTTTCTCTTTCCTAGGATATTTAAGGTGTAATGAAGTGGGGGTTCTTGTCAACAGAGCAGCCCTAAACTTTGGGGTGCCTGTGTCTTGCTGATTTTTAGTTTTCCCAATTTATACGCCCATGAGTGGAAGTGCCCTATGCTCTCCAAGCTGTGTTTTTTAGATGTTTCAGGACACACCGTACACTTCTCCAGAGTGGCTGTTGGCAATTTATATCCCGCCCATCAGCGTAGCAAGGCCCCTATTTCTCCATGGCCGGTCCTGAATTTTTGGATTTGACACTTTTTTCCGCATGACCCTTTTGCCCGCTGGGAAGCGAGACAACTTTGTAGCACTGTTTTCCCTTTCCAGGTTGCTTGGATGGCCAAAAAGGGCGTATGCGTTTTTTCCTGAATATATTCAGGAAAAAACGCATACGCCCTTTTTGGCCAAGGGCATCATTGTCCACGTTTTGCCGCTCTTCATGTGCTTTCAAAGCGATTCGAATCTACCTCCTGAAAACTGTTTCCTGCAATTCTGCCTTGCTTTCAAATCCTCTTCGTTGCCTTCCCTCAATATATTTGTGGACGAGAGTTATCATTTAAAACTCTGCAGGTTTGTGAATTGCAGTGCCCCTGAGTTCCATTTTTCAAGTCGCTTTTTGGGAGCTGGCCGCAAAAGCGCAGGATTGCTTGAGGCCCTCTTCTGGTTCTGGGGGGCAGGCTGAGGCTGTGGTTAATTCTTCTTCCCGATGGGAAAATAGAGTGACCTGTGCCAGTCCCAACCACTAGAGCTAGTCTCTCATTGGTTCCCCCTCTTCCCGTTCATCCTCAGGACAAATTGCAACCTATACGGAACAGGAGGTTAAAGGTGCTGATTCTCCAAGGAGGGAGATGGCTAGTAAAGGGGCTGGAATGGCGAACCCGAGCACAAGGAGATGAGAAATGAGGTGCGTTTTAGAAACCTTTCCCGATCACACGGTGTACCATCTTCTGGGTTTCTCATGCACGTTTTCGACGTAAGAAGATGCCCTTGAACCTGGGGATTTGGGACCCATGGGATGGGTACCATGCAGTATTACTTTAAAGGGTCTGCGTTGGCTCACCCAACCTCACCAAACCTCTCAGCCCCATGAGTGTCCACCCTTATATCTCAATCAGCTGTGGGTCTAGATATGGTCATTCCAGGTTGCATCACAGCCCCTGAACGAATTTTGGAAGAATTTCTCTCCCTTTCACTGTCTTTGTTTCACGGGTTTTGAAAAGACATTTATTTTTATAATGGGGTTTAGCTGCTTTTCACGGCTGTGTTTATGCCGTGTTACAGCCCCTTGACTCACTTACAGAGAGATATCAATACATAGGTTTGAAGATTCTTACTAGTCAGATATATTCTTGTGCGGTGAATAGGGGGTGTTGAGTCCAGTTCACTGAGCAAGGAGTAGGTCTTTTCTATTACATATTGGGTTTATGGAACGGTATCGGAGCTAATTTGAAACCCTTGTTTTATGCATCACCCCACCTCACCTTTCCCGTTAAGCAGCCATAGTGTGTTTTCTAAACGTGTGACTCTGTTCTGTTTTGTAATTCACTTCAACTGTAGCGGTTTTTACATTCCCTCTATAAGTGCTATCTTATGATAAGTGTCTTTTTCTGTGTGACTTATTTCACTTAGAATCGTCGTACCTAAATCCACTCATCGTGCTGCTACTAGCCTTATGACGTTGATTTCATGGCTGAGTGATATTCCATTGTACATGAGGACCCCAACTTCTTTATCCATTTTTCTCTTTCCTAGGATATTTAACGTGTAATGAAGTGGGGGTTCTTGTCAACAGAGCAGCCCTAAATTTTGGGGTGCCTGTGTCTTGCTGATTTTTAGTTTTCCCAATTTATAGGCCCATAAGTGTAAGTGCCCTATGCTCTCCAAGCTGTGTTTTTTACATGTTTCAGGACACACCGTACACTTCTCCAGAGTGGCTGTTGTCAATTTACATCCCGCCCATCAGCGTAGCAAGGCTCCCATTTCTCCATGGCCGGTCCTTCATTTCTGGTTTTGACACTTTATTCCGCATGGCCCTTTTTCCCGCTGGGAAGCGAGACTTTTTTTAGCGTTGATTTTCCTTTCCAGGTGGCTTGGTTGGCCAAAAAGTGCGTATGCGTTTTTTCCTGAATATATTCAGGAAAAAACGCATACGCCCTTTTTGGCCAAGGGCATCATTGTCCACGTTTTGACGCTTTTCATGTGCTTTCAAGGCGATTCGAATCTACCTCCTGAAATCTGTTTCCTGCAATTCTGCCTTGCTTTCAAATCCTCTTCGTTGCCTTCCCTCAATATATTTGTGGACGACAGTTGTCATTTATAACTCTGCAGGTTTGTGAATTGTAGTGCCCCTGAGCTCCATTTTTCAAGTCGCTTTTTGGGAGGTGGCCGGAAAAGCGCAGGAATGCTTCAGGCCCTCTTCTGGTTCTGGGGGGCAGGCTGAGCTTGTGCTTAATTCTTCTTCCTGATGGGAAAATAGAGTGACCTGTGCCTGTCCCAACCAATAGAGCTAGTCTCTCATTGGTTCCCCCTCTTCACGTTCATCCTCAGGACAAATTGCAACCTATACGGAACAGAAGGTTAAAGGTGCTGATTCTCCAAGGAGGGAGATGGCTATTAAACGGGCTGGAATGGAGAACCCCAGCACAAGGAGATGAGAAATGAGGTGCGCTTTAGAAAACTTTCCCGATCACACGGTGTACCATCTTCTGGGTTTCCCATGCACGTTTTTGACGTAGGAAGATGCCCTTGAACCTGGAGATTTGGGACCCATCAAGAAATCACATTAAGGTTCTCTTTTTAACGTATTCCTTAAAACACTAGTGCTTCGAAATCTATTGGAGGCAGAAGCAGTCAAGGGTAGCTTAGGTTTGGGGTTAGGGTGAGGGTTAGGGTACGGCTTAGGGTACGGGTTCGGGGAGGGGTTCGGGTAGGGCATAGGGTATGGGTTAGGGTTAGGGTTAGTCTTAGAGTTATTGCTCGGTTTAGGGTACGGGCTAGGATTAGGGTACGCATTAGGGTTAGGGTAGGGGTTAGGGTTAGTGTACGCGTTAGGGTTAGGGTCGTTATTAAACCTATCCCACTCTCTAGATACCCCTTAGCACGTAAAGGAATATTATTTGGGGGTCCCGCCATGGAGAAGAGTTTAGACACTAGGAGAAGATAAGGAACACACCCATTCTAAATAAATCACATTAGGATTCTCTTTTTAACCTGTTCCTTAAAACACTAGTGCTTAGGAAATCTATTGGAGGCAGAAGGCGTCAAGGGTAGCTTAGTTTTAGGGTTAGGGTTAGGGTGAGGGTTAGGGTACGGCTTAGGGTACGAGTTCAGGGAGGGGTTCGGGTAGGGCGTAGGGTATGGGTTAGGGTTAGGGTTAGTGTTAGGGTTAGGGCTCGGTTTAGGGTACGGGTTAGGATTAGGGTACGCATTAGGGTTAGGGTAGGGGTTAGGGTTAGGGAACGCGTTAGGGTGAGGGTAGTTATTAAACCTATCCCACTCTCTAGAAACCCCTTAGCACGTAAAGGAATATTATTTGGGGGTCCAGCCATGGAGAAGAGTTTAGACACTAGGAGAAGATAAGGAACACACCCATTATCACGAAATCACATTAGGATTCTCTTTTTAACCTGTTCCTTAAAACACTAGTGCTTAGGAAATCTATTGGAGGCAGAAGCAGTCAAGGGTAGCTTAGGGTTACGGTTAGGTTTAGGGTGAGAGTTAGGGTATGGCTTAGGGTACGGGTTCGGGTAGGGGTTCGGGTAGGGCGTAGGGTATGGGTTAGGGTTAGGGTTAGGGTTAGTGTTAGGGTTCGGGCTCGGTTTAGGGTATGGGTTAGGATTAGGGTACACGTTAGTCTTAGGGTAGGGGTTAGGGTTAGGGTACGCGATAGGGTGAGGTTAGTTATTAAACCTCTCCCTCTCTCTAGATACCCCTTAGCACGTAAAGGAATATTATTTGGGGGTCCAGCCATGGAGAAGAGTTTAGACCCTAGGAGAAGATAAGGAACACACCCATTATCAAGAAATCACAATATGATTCTCTTTTTAAACTGTTCCTTAAAACACTAGTGCTTAGGAAATCTATTGGAGGCAGAAGCAGTCAAGGGTAGCTAAGGATTAGGGTTAGGGTTAGGGTGAGGGATAGGATACGGCATAGGGTACGGGTTCGGGGATGGGTTCGGGTAGGGCGTAGGGTATGGGTTAGGGTTAGGGTTAGGGCTAGTGTTAGCGTTAGGGCTCGGTTTAGGGTACGGTTTAGGATTAGGGTATGCGTTAGGGTTAGGGTAGGTGTTAGGGTTAGGGTACGCATTAGGGTGAGGGTACTTATTAAACCTATCCCACTCTCTAGATACCCCTTAGCACGTATAGGAATATTATTTGGGGGTCCAGCCATGGAGAAGAGTTTAGACACTAGGAGAAGATAAGGAACACACCCATTATCAAGAAATCACATTAGGATTCTCTTTTTAACCTGTTCCTTAAAACACTAGTGCTTAGGAAATCTATTGGAGGCAGAAGCAGTCAAGGGTAGCTTAGGGTTACGGTTAGGGTTAGGGTGAGGGTTAGGGTACGGCTTAGGGTACGGGTTCAGGGAGGGTTTCGGGTAGGGCGTAGGGTATGGGTTAGGGTTAGGGTTAGGGTTAGTGTTAGGGTTAGGGCTCGGTTTAGGGTACGGGTTAGGATTAGGGTACGCATTAGGGTTAGGGTAGGGGTTAGGGTTAGGGTACGCGTTAGGGTGAGGGTAGTTATTAAACCTATCCCACTCTCTAGATACCCCTTAGCACGTAAAGGAATATTATTTGGGGGTCCAGCCATGGAGAAGAGTTTAGACACTAGGAGAAGATAAGGAACACACCCATTATCAAGAAATCACATTAGGATTCTCTTTTTAACCTGTTCCTTAAAACACTAGTGCTTAGGAAATCTATTTGAGGCAGAAGCAGTCAAGGGTAACTTAGGGTTAAGGTTAGGGTTAGGGTGAGGGTTAGGGTACGGCTTAGGGTACGGGTTCGGGGAGGGGTTTGGGTAGGGCGTAGGGTATGGGTTAGGGTTAGGGTTAGGGTTCGTGTTAGGGTTAGGGCTCGGTTTAGGGTACGGGTTAGGATTAGGGTACGCGTTAGTGTTAGGGTAGGGGTTAGGGTTAGGGTATGCGATAGGGTGAGGTTAGTTATTAAACCTATCCCACTCTCTAGATACCCCTTAGCACGTAAAGGAATATTATTTGGGGGTCCAGCCATGGAGAAGAGTTTAGACACTAGGAGAAGATAAGGAACACACCCATTATCAAGAAATCACATTAGGATTCTCTTTTTAACCTGTTCCTTAAAACACTAGTGCTTAGGAAATCTATTGGAGGCAGAAGCAGTCAAGGGTAGCTTAGGGTTACGTTTAGGGTTAGGGTGAGGGTTAGGGTACGGCTTAGGGTACGGGTTCAGGGAGGGTTTCGGGTAGGGCGTAGGGTATGGGTTAGGGTTAGGGTTAGGGTTAGTGTTAGGGTTAGGGCTCGGTTTAGGGTACGGGTTAGGATTAGGGTACGCATTAGGGTTAGGGTAGGGGTTAGGGTTAGGGTACGCGTTAGGGTGAGGGTAGTTATTAAACCTATCCCACTCTCTAGATACCCCTTAGCACGTAAAGGAATATTATTTGGGGGTCCAGCCATGGAGAAGAGTTTAGACACTAGGAGAAGATAAGGAACACACCCATTATCAAGAAATCACATTAGGATTCTCTTTTTAACCTGTTCCTTAAAACACTAGTGCTTAGGAAATCTATTTGAGGCAGAAGCAGTCAAGGGTAACTTAGGGTTAAGGTTAGGGTTAGGGTGAGGGTTAGGGTACGGCTTAGGGTACGGGTTCGGGGAGGGGTTTGGGTAGGGCGTAGGGTATGGGTTAGGGTTAGGGTTAGGGTTCGTGTTAGGGTTAGGGCTCGGTTTAGGGTACGGGTTAGGATTAGGGTACGCGTTAGTGTTAGGGTAGGGGTTAGGGTTAGGGTATGCGATAGGGTGAGGTTAGTTATTAAACCTATCCCACTCTCTAGATACCCCTTAGCACGTAAAGGAATATTATTTGGGGGTCCAGCCATGGAGAAGAGTTTAGACACTAGGAGAAGATAAGGAACACACCCATTATCAAGAAATCACAATATGATTCTCTTTTTAAACTGTTCCTTAAAACACTAGTGCTTAGGAAATCTATTGGAGGCAGAAGCAGTCAAGGGTAGCTTAGGTTTAGGGTTAGGGTTAGGGTGAGGGTTATGGTACGGCTTAGGGTACGGGTTCAGGGAGGGTTTCGGGTAGGGCGTAGGGTATGGGTTAGGGTTAGGGTTAGGGTTAGTGTTAGGGTTAGGGCTCGGTTTAGGGTACGGGTTAGGATTAGGGTACGCATTAGGGTTAGGGTAGGGGTTAGGGTTAGGGTACGCGTTAGGGTGAGGGTAGTTATTAAACCTATCCCACTCTCTAGATACCCCTTAGCACGTAAAGGAATATTATTTGGGGGTCCAGCCATGGAGAACAGTTTAGACACTAGGAGAAGATAAGGAACACACCCATTATCAAGAAATCACATTAGGATTCTCTTTTTAACCTGTTCCTTAAAACACTAGTGCTTAGGAAATCTATTGGAGGCAGAAGCAGTCAAGGGTAGCTTAGGGTTACGGTTAGGGTTAGGGTGAGGGTTAGGGTACGGCTTAGGGTACGGGTTCAGGGAGGGTTTCGGGTAGGGCGTAGGGTATGGGTTAGGGTTAGGGTTAGGGTTAGTGTTAGGGTTAGGGCTCGGTTTAGGGTACGGGTTAGGATTAGGGTACGCATTAGGGTTAGGGTAGGGGTTAGGGTTAGGGTACGCGTTAGGGTGAGGGTAGTTATTAAACCTATCCCACTCTCTAGATACCCCTTAGCACGTAAAGGAATATTATTTGGGGGTCCAGCCATGGAGAAGAGTTTAGACACTAGGAGAAGATAAGGAACACACCCATTATCAAGAAATCACATTAGGATTCTCTTTTTAACCTGTTCCTTAAAACACTAGTGCTTAGGAAATCTATTTGAGGCAGAAGCAGTCAAGGGTAACTTAGGGTTAAGGTTAGGGTTAGGGTGAGGGTTAGGGTACGGCTTAGGGTACGGGTTCGGGGAGGGGTTTGGGTAGGGCGTAGGGTATGGGTTAGGGTTAGGGTTAGGGTTCGTGTTAGGGTTAGGGCTCGGTTTAGGGTACGGGTTAGGATTAGGGTACGCGTTAGTGTTAGGGTAGGGGTTAGGGTTAGGGTATGCGATAGGGTGAGGTTAGTTATTAAACCTATCCCACTCTCTAGATACCCCTTAGCACGTAAAGGAATATTATTTGGGGGTCCAGCCATGGAGAAGAGTTTAGACACTAGGAGAAGATAAGGAACACACCCATTATCAAGAAATCACATTAGGATTCTCTTTTTAACCTGTTCCTTAAAACACTAGTGCTTAGGAAATCTATTGGAGGCAGAAGCAGTCAAGGGTAGCTTAGGGTTACGGTTAGGGTTAGGGTGAGGGTTAGGGTACGGCTTAGGGTACGGGTTCAGGGAGGGTTTCGGGTAGGGCGTAGGGTATGGGTTAGGGTTAGGTTTAGGGTTAGTGTTAGGGTTAGGGCTCGGTTTAGGGTACGGGTTAGGATTAGGGTACGCATTAGGGTTAGGGTAGGGGTTAGGGTTAGGGTACGCGTTAGGGTGAGGGTAGTTATTAAACCTATCCCACTCTCTAGATACCCCTTAGCACGTAAAGGAATATTATTTGGGGGTCCAGCCATGGAGAAGAGTTTAGACACTAGGAGAAGATAAGGAACACACCCATTATCAAGAAATCACATTAGGATTCTCTTTTTAACCTGTTCCTTAAAACACTAGTGCTTAGGAAATCTATTTGAGGCAGAAGCAGTCAAGGGTAACTTAGGGTTAAGGTTAGGGTTAGGGTGAGGGTTAGGGTACGGCTTAGGGTACGGGTTCGGGGAGGGGTTTGGGTAGGGCGTAGGGTATGGGTTAGGGTTAGGGTTAGGGTTCGTGTTAGGGTTAGGGCTCGGTTTAGGGTACGGGTTAGGATTAGGGTACGCGTTAGTGTTAGGGTAGGGGTTAGGGTTAGGGTATGCGATAGGGTGAGGTTAGTTATTAAACCTATCCCACTCTCTAGATACCCCTTAGCACGTAAAGGAATATTATTTGGGGGTCCAGCCATGGAGAAGAGTTTAGACACTAGGAGAAGATAAGGAACACACCCATTATCAAGAAATCACAATATGATTCTCTTTTTAAACTGTTCCTTAAAACACTAGTGCTTAGGAAATCTATTGGAGGCAGAAGCAGTCAAGGGTAGCTTAGGTTTAGGGTTAGGGTTAGGGTGAGGGTTATGGTACGGCTTAGGGTACGGGTTCAGGGAGGGTTTCGGGTAGGGCGTAGGGTATGGGTTAGGGTTAGGGTTAGGGTTAGTGTTAGGGTTAGGGCTCGGTTTAGGGTACGGGTTAGGATTAGGGTACGCATTAGGGTTAGGGTAGGGGTTAGGGTTAGGGTACGCGTTAGGGTGAGGGTAGTTATTAAACCTATCCCACTCTCTAGATACCCCTTAGCACGTAAAGGAATATTATTTGGGGGTCCAGCCATGGAGAACAGTTTAGACACTAGGAGAAGATAAGGAACACACCCATTATCAAGAAATCACATTAGGATTCTCTTTTTAACCTGTTCCTTAAAACACTAGTGCTTAGGAAATCTATTGGAGGCAGAAGCAGTCAAGGGTAGCTTAGGGTTACGGTTAGGGTTAGGGTGAGGGTTAGGGTACGGCTTAGGGTACGGGTTCAGGGAGGGTTTCGGGTAGGGCGTAGGGTATGGGTTAGGGTTAGGGTTAGGGTTAGTGTTAGGGTTAGGGCTCGGTTTAGGGTACGGGTTAGGATTAGGGTACGCATTAGGGTTAGGGTAGGGGTTAGGGTTAGGGTACGCGTTAGGGTGAGGGTAGTTATTAAACCTATCCCACTCTCTAGATACCCCTTAGCACGTAAAGGAATATTATTTGGGGGTCCAGCCATGGAGAAGAGTTTAGACACTAGGAGAAGATAAGGAACACACCCATTATCAAGAAATCACATTAGGATTCTCTTTTTAACCTGTTCCTTAAAACACTAGTGCTTAGGAAATCTATTTGAGGCAGAAGCAGTCAAGGGTAACTTAGGGTTAAGGTTAGGGTTAGGGTGAGGGTTAGGGTACGGCTTAGGGTACGGGTTCGGGGAGGGGTTTGGGTAGGGCGTAGGGTATGGGTTAGGGTTAGGGTTAGGGTTCGTGTTAGGGTTAGGGCTCGGTTTAGGGTACGGGTTAGGATTAGGGTACGCGTTAGTGTTAGGGTAGGGGTTAGGGTTAGGGTATGCGATAGGGTGAGGTTAGTTATTAAACCTATCCCACTCTCTAGATACCCCTTAGCACGTAAAGGAATATTATTTGGGGGTCCAGCCATGGAGAAGAGTTTAGACACTAGGAGAAGATAAGGAACACACCCATTATCAAGAAATCACATTAGGATTCTCTTTTTAACCTGTTCCTTAAAACACTAGTGCTTAGGAAATCTATTGGAGGCAGAAGCAGTCAAGGGTAGCTTAGGGTTACGGTTAGGGTTAGGGTGAGGGTTAGGGTACGGCTTAGGGTACGGGTTCAGGGAGGGTTTCGGGTAGGGCGTAGGGTATGGGTTAGGGTTAGGGTTAGGGTTAGTGTTAGGGTTAGGGCTCGGTTTAGGGTACGGGTTAGGATTAGGGTACGCATTAGGGTTAGGGTAGGGGTTAGGGTTAGGGTACGCGTTAGGGTGAGGGTAGTTATTAAACCTATCCCACTCTCTAGATACCCCTTAGCACGTAAAGGAATATTATTTGGGGGTCCAGCCATGGAGAAGAGTTTAGACACGAGGAGAAGATAAGGAACACACCCATTATCAAGAAATCACATTAGCATACTCTTTTTAACCTGTTCCTTAAAACACTAGTGCTTAGGGAATCTATTGGAGGCAGAAGCAGTCAAGGGTGGGTTAGGGTTAGGGTTAGGGTGAGGGTTAGGGTATGGCTTAGGGTACGGGTTCGGGGAGGGGTTCGGGTAGGGCGTAGGGTATGGGTTAGGGTTAGGGTTAGGGTTAGGGTTAGGGCTCGGTTTAGGGTACGGGTTAGGATTAGGGTACGCATTAGGGTTAGAGTAGGGGTTAGGGTTAGGGTACGCGTTAGGGTGAGGGTAGTTATTAAACCTATCCCACTCTCTAGATACCCCTTAGCACAAAAAGGAATATTATTTGGGGGTCCAGCCATGGAGAAGAGTTTAGACACTAGGAGAAGATAAGGAACACACCCATTATCAAGAAATCACATTAGGATTCTATTTTTAACATGTTCCTTAAAACACTAGTGCTTAGGAAATCTATTGGAGGCAGAAGCAGTCAAGGGTAGCTTAGGGTTAAGGTTAGGGTTAGGGTGAGGGTTAGGGTACGGCTTAGGGTACGGGTTCGGGGAGGGGTTCGGGTAGGGCGTAGGGTATGGGTTAGGGTTAGGGTTAGGGTTCGTGTTAGGGTTAGGGCTCGGTTTAGGGTACGGGTTAGGATTAGGGTACGCGTTAGTGTTAGGGTAGGGGTTAGGGTTAGGGTACGCGATAGGGTGAGGTTAGTTATTAAACCTATCCCACTCTCTAGATACCCCTTAGCACGTAAAGGAATATTATTTGGGGGTCCAGCCATGGAGAAGAGTTTAGACACGAGGAGAAGATACGGAACACACCCATTATCAAGAAATCACATTAGGATTCTCTTTTTAACCTGTTCCTTAAAACACTAGTGCTTAGGAAATCTATTGGAGGCAGAAGCCGTCAAGGGTAGCTTAGGTTTAGGGTTAGGGTTAGGGTGAGGGTTAGGGTACGGCTTAGGGTACGGGTTCAGAGAGGGGTTCGGGTAGGGCGTAGGGTATGGGTTAGGGTTAGGGTTAGGGTTAGTGTTAGGGTTAGGGCTCGGTTTAGGGTACGGGTTAGGATTAAGGTACGCATTAGTGTTAGGGTAGGGGTTAGGGTTAGGTTACGCTTTAGGGTGAGGTTAGTTATTAAACCTATCCCACTCTCTAGTTACCCCTTAGCACGTAAAGGAATATTATTTGGGGGTCCAGCCATGGAGAAGAGTTTAGACACTAGGAGAAGATAAGGAACACACCCATTATCAAGAAATCACATTAGCATACTCTTTTTAACCTGTTCCTTAAAACACTAGTGCTTAGGGAATCTATTGGAGGCAGAAGCAGTCAAGGGTAGCTTAGGGTTAGGGTTAGGGTTAGGGTGAGGGTTAGGGTATGGCTTAGGGTACGGGTTCGGGGAGGGGTTCGGGTAGGGCGTAGGGTATGGGTTAGGGTTAGGGTTAGGGTTAGTGTTAGGGTTAGGGCTCGGTTTAGGGTACGGGTTAGGATTAGGGTACGCATTAGGGTTAGGGTAGGGGTTAGGGTTAGGGTACGCGTTAGGGTGAGGGTAGTTATTAAACCTATCCCACTCTCTAGATACCCCTTAGCACAAAAAGGAATATTATTTGGGGGTCCAGCCATGGAGAAGAGTTTAGACACTAGGAGAAGATAAGGAACACACCCATTATCAAGAAATCACATTAGGATTCTCTTTTTAACCTGTTCCTTAAAACACTAGTGCTTAGGAAATCTATTGGAGGCAGAAGCCGTCAAGGGTAGCTTAGGTTTAGGGTTAGCGTTAGGGTGAGGGTTAGGGTACGGCTTAGGTTACGGGTTCAGGGAGGCTTTCGGGTAGGGCGTAGGGTATGGGTTAGGGTTAGGGTTAGGGTTAGTTTTAGGGTTAGGGCTCGGTTTAGGGTACGGGTTAGGATTAGGGTACGCATTAGGGTTAGGGTAGGGGTTAGGGTTAGGGTACGCGTTAGGGTGAGGGTAGTTATTAAACCTATCCCACTCTCTAGATACCCCTTAGCACGTAAAGGAATATTATTTGGGGGTCCAGCCATGGAGAAGAGTTTAGACACTAGGAGAAGATAAGGAACACACCCATTATCACGAAATCACATTAGGATTCTCTTTTTAACCTGTTCCTTAAAACACTAGTGCTTAGGAAATCTATTGGAGGCAGAAGCAGTCAAGGGTAGCTTAGCTTTAAGGTTAGGGTTAGGGTGAGGGTTAGGGTACGGCTTAGGGTACGGGTTCGGGGAGGGGTTCGGGTAGGGCGTAGGGTATGGGTTAGGGTTAGGGTTAGGGTTCGTGTTAGGTTTAGGGCTCGGTTTAGGGTACGGGTTAGGATTAGGGTACGCGTTAGTGTTAGGGTAGGCGTTAGGGTTAGGGTACGCGATAGGGTGAGGTTAGTTATTAAACCTATCCCACTCTCTAGATACCCCTTAGCACGTAAAGGAATATTATTTGGGGGTGCAGCCATGGAGAAGAGTTTAGACACTAGGAGAAGATAAGGAACACACCCATTATCAAGAAATCACATTAGGATTCTCTTTTTAACCTGTTCCTTTAAACTATAGTGCTTAGGAAATCTATTGGAGGCAGAAGCAGTCAAGGGTAGCTTAGGGTTAGGGTTAGGGTTAGATTGAGGGTTAGGGTACGGCTTAGGGTACGGGTTCGGGGAGGGGTTCGGGTAGGGCGTAGGGTATGGGTTAGGGTTAGGATTAGGGTTAGTGTTAGGGTTGGGGCTCGGTTTAGGGTACGGGTTAGGATTAGGGTACACGTTAGTGTTAGGGTAGGGGTTAGGGTTAGGTTACGCTTTAGGGTGAGGTTAGTTATTAAACCTATCCCACTCTCTAGATACCCCTTAGCACGTAAAGGAATATTATTTGGGGGTCCAGCCATGGAGAAGAGTTTAGACACTAGGAGAAGATAAGGAACACACCCATTATCAAGAAATCACATTAGCATACTCTTTTTAACCTGTTCCTTAAAACACTAGTGCTTAGGGAATCTATTGGAGGCAGAAGCAGTCAAGGGTGGGTTAGGGTTAGGGTTAGGGTGAGGGTTAGGGTATGGCTTAGGGTACGGGTTCGGGGAGGGGTTCGGGTAGGGCGTAGGGTATGGGTTAGGGTTAGGATTAGGGTTAGGGTTAGGGCTCGGTTTAGGGTACGGGTTAGGATTAGGGTACGCATTAGGGTTAGGGTAGGGGTTAGGGTTAGGGTACGCGTTAGGGTGAGGGTAGTTATTAAACCTATCCCACTCTCTAGATACCCCTTAGCACAAAAAGGAATATTATTTGGGGGTCCAGCCATGGAGAAGAGTTTAGACACTAGGAGAAGATAAGGAACACACCCATTATCAAGAAATCACATTAGGATTCTATTTTTAACATGTTCCTTAAAACACTAGTGCTTAGGAAATCTATTGGAGGCAGAAGCAGTCAAGGGTAGCTTAGGGTTAAGGTTAGGGTTAGGGTGAGGGTTAGGGTACGGCTTAGGGTACGGGTTCGGGGAGGGGTTCGGGTAGGGCGTAGGGTATGGGTTAGGGTTAGGGTTAGGGTTCGTGTTAGGGTTAGGGCTCGGTTTAGGGTACGGGTTAGGATTAGGGTACGCGTTAGTGTTAGGGTAGGGGTTAGGGTTAGGGTACGCGATAGGGTGAGGTTAGTTATTAAACCTATCCCACTCTCTAGATACCCCTTAGCACGTAAAGGAATATTATTTGGGGGTCCAGCCATGGAGAAGAGTTTAGACACTAGGAGAAGATAAGGAACACACCCATTATCAAGAAATCACATTAGGATTCTCTTTTTAACCTGTTCCTAAAAACACTAGTGCTTAGGGAATCTATTGGAGGGAGAAGCCGTCAAGGGTAGCTTAGGTTTAGGGTTAGGGTTACGGTGAGGGTTAGGGTACGGATTAGGGTACGGGTTCAGGGAGGGGTTCGGGTAGGGCATAGGGTATGGGTTAGGGTTAGGGTTAGGGTTAGTGTTAGGGTTTGGGCTCGGTTTAGGGTACGGTTTAGGGTTAGGGTAGGGGTTAGGGTTAGGGTACACGTTAGGGTGAGGGCAGTTATTAAACCTATCCCACTCTCTAGATACCCCTTAGCACGTAAAGGAATATTATTTGGGTGTCCAGCCATGGAGAAGAGTTTAGACACTAGGAGAAGATAAGGAACACACCCATTATCAAGAAATCACATTAGGATTCTCTTTTTAACCTGTTCCTTAAAACACTAGTGCTTAGGAAATCTATTGGAGGCAGAAGCCGTCAAGGGTAGCTTAGGTTTAGGGTTAGCGTTAGGTTGAGGGTTAGGGTACGGCTTAGGTTACGGGTTCAGGGAGGGTTTCGGGTAGGGCGTAGGGTATGGGTTAGGGTTAGTTTTAGGGTTAGGGCTCGGTTTAGGGTACGGGTTAGGATTAGGGTACGCATTAGGGTTAGGGTAGGGGTTAGGGTTAGGGTACGCGTTAGGGTGAGGGTAGTTATTAAACCTATCCCACTCTCTAGATACCCCTTAGCACGTAAAGGAATATTATTTGGGGGTCCAGCCATGGAGAAGAGTTTAGACACGAGGAGAAGATACGGAACACACCCATTATCAAGAAATCACATTAGGATTCTCTTTTTAACCTGTTCCTTAAAACACTAGTGCTTAGGGAATCTATTGGAGGCAGAAGCAGTCAAGGGTAGCTTAGGGTTAGGGTTAGGGTTAGGGTGAGGGTTAGGGTATGGCTTAGGGTACGGGTTCGGGGAGGGGTTCGGGTAGGGCGTAGGGTATGGGTTAGGGTTAGGGTTAGGGTTAGTGTTAGGGTTAGGGCTCGGTTTAGGGTACGGGTTAGGATTAAGGTACGCATTAGTGTTAGGGTAGGGGTTAGGGTTAGGTTACGCTTTAGGGTGAGGTTAGTTATTAAACCTATCCCACTCTCTAGATACCCCTTAGCACGTAAAGGAATATTATTTGGGGGTCCAGCCATGGAGAAGAGTTTAGACACTAGGAGAAGATACGGAACACACCCATTATCAAGAAATCACATTAGGATTCTCTTTTTAACCTGTTCCTTAAAACACTAGTGCTTAGGAAATCTATTGGAGGCAGAAGCCGTCAAGGGTAGCTTAGGTTTAGGGTTAGCGTTAGGGTGAGGGTTAGGGTACGGCTTAGGTTACGGGTTCAGGGAGGCTTTCGGGTAGGGCGTAGGGTATGGGTTAGGGTTAGGGTTAGGGTTAGTTTTAGGGTTAGGGCTCGGTTTAGGGTACGGGTTAGGATTAGGGTACGCATTAGGGTTAGGGTAGGGGTTAGGGTTAGGGTACGCGTTAGGGTGAGGGTAGTTATTAAACCTATCCCACTCTCTAGATACCCCTTAGCACGTAAAGGAATATTATTTGGGGGTCCAGCCATGGAGAAGAGTTTAGACACTAGGAGAAGATAAGGAACACACCCATTATCACGAAATCACATTAGGATTCTCTTTTTAACCTGTTCCTTAAAACACTAGTGCTTAGGAAATCTATTGGAGGCAGAAGCAGTCAAGGGTAGCTTAGCTTTAAGGTTAGGGTTAGGGTGAGGGTTAGGGTACGGCTTAGGGTACGGGTTCGGGGAGGGGTTCGGGTAGGGCGTAGGGTATGGGTTAGGGTTAGGGTTAGGGTTCGTGTTAGGTTTAGGGCTCGGTTTAGGGTACGGGTTAGGATTAGGGTACGCGTTAGTGTTAGGGTAGGCGTTAGGGTTAGGGTACGCGATAGGGTGAGGTTAGTTATTAAACCTATCCCACTCTCTAGATACCCCTTAGCACGTAAAGGAATATTATTTGGGGGTGCAGCCATGGAGAAGAGTTTAGACACTAGGAGAAGATAAGGAACACACCCATTATCAAGAAATCACATTAGGATTCTCTTTTTAACCTGTTCCTTTAAACTATAGTGCTTAGGAAATCTATTGGAGGCAGAAGCAGTCAAGGGTAGCTTAGGGTTAGGGTTAGGGTTAGATTGAGGGTTAGGGTACGGCTTAGGGTACGGGTTCGGGGAGGGGTTCGGGTAGGGCGTAGGGTATGGGTTAGGGTTAGGATTAGGGTTAGTGTTAGGGTTGGGGCTCGGTTTAGGGTACGGGTTAGGATTAGGGTACACGTTAGTGTTAGGGTAGGGGTTAGGGTTAGGTTACGCTTTAGGGTGAGGTTAGTTATTAAACCTATCCCAGTCTCTAGATACCCCTTAGCACGTAAAGGAATATTATTTGGGGGTCCAGCCATGGAGAAGAGTTTAGACACTAGGAGAAGATAAGGAACACACCCATTATCAAGAAATCACATTAGCATACTCTTTTTAACCTGTTCCTTAAAACACTAGTGCTTAGGGAATCTATTGGAGGCAGAAGCAGTCAAGGGTGGGTTAGGGTTAGGGTTAGGGTGAGGGTTAGGGTATGGCTTAGGGTACGGGTTCGGGGAGGGGTTCGGGTAGGGCGTAGGGTATGGGTTAGGGTTAGGATTAGGGTTAGGGTTAGGGCTCGGTTTAGGGTACGGGTTAGGATTAGGGTACGCATTAGGGTTAGGGTAGGGGTTAGGGTTAGGGTACGCGTTAGGGTGAGGGTAGTTATTAAACCTATCCCACTCTCTAGATACCCCTTAGCACAAAAAGTAATATTATTTGGGGGTCCAGCCATGGAGAAGAGTTTAGACACTAGGAGAAGATAAGGAACACACCCATTATCAAGAAATCACATTAGGATTCTATTTTTAACATGTTCCTTAAAACACTAGTGCTTAGGAAATCTATTGGAGGCAGAAGCAGTCAAGGGTAGCTTAGGGTTAAGGTTAGGGTTAGGGTGAGGGTTAGGGTACGGCTTAGGGTACGGGTTCGGGGAGGGGTTCGGGTAGGGCGTAGGGTATGGGTTAGGGTTAGGGTTAGGGTTCGTGTTAGGGTTAGGGCTCGGTTTAGGGTACGGGTTAGGATTAGGGTACGCGTTAGTGTTAGGGTAGGGGTTAGGGTTAGGGTACGCGATAGGGTGAGGTTAGTTATTAAACCTATCCCACTCTCTAGATACCCCTTAGCACGTAAAGGAATATTATTTGGGGGTCCAGCCATGGAGAAGAGTTTAGACACTAGGAGAAGATAAGGAACACACCCATTATCAAGAAATCACATTAGGATTCTCTTTTTAACCTGTTCCTAAAAACACTAGTGCTTAGGGAATCTATTGGAGGGAGAAGCCGTCAAGGGTAGCTTAGGTTTAGGGTTAGGGTTACGGTGAGGGTTAGGGTACGGATTAGGGTACGGGTTCAGGGAGGGGTTCGGGTAGGGCATAGGGTATGGGTTAGGGTTAGGGTTAGGGTTAGTGTTAGGGTTTGGGCTCGGTTTAGGGTACGGTTTAGGGTTAGGGTAGGGGTTAGGGTTAGGGTACACGTTAGGGTGAGGGCAGTTATTAAACCTATCCCACTCTCTAGATACCCCTTAGCACGTAAAGGAATATTATTTGGGTGTCCAGCCATGGAGAAGAGTTTAGACACTAGGAGAAGATAAGGAACACACCCATTATCAAGAAATCACATTAGGATTCTCTTTTTAACCTGTTCCTTAAAACACTAGTGCTTAGGAAATCTATTGGAGGCAGAAGCCGTCAAGGGTAGCTTAGGTTTAGGGTTAGCGTTAGGTTGAGGGTTAGGGTACGGCTTAGGTTACGGGTTCAGGGAGGGTTTCGGGTAGGGCGTAGGGTATGGGTTAGGGTTAGTTTTAGGGTTAGGGCTCGGTTTAGGGTACGGGTTAGGATTAGGGTACGCATTAGGGTTAGGGTAGGGGTTAGGGTTAGGGTACGCGTTAGGGTGAGGGTAGTTATTAAACCTATCCCACTCTCTAGATACCCCTTAGCACGTAAAGGAATATTATTTGGGGGTCCAGCCATGGAGAAGAGTTTAGACACGAGGAGAAGATACGGAACACACCCATTATCAAGAAATCACATTAGGATTCTCTTTTTAACCTGTTCCTTAAAACACTAGTGCTTAGGGAATCTATTGGAGGCAGAAGCAGTCAAGGGTAGCTTAGGGTTAGGGTTAGGGTTAGGGTGAGGGTTAGGGTATGGCTTAGGGTACGGGTTCGGGGAGGGGTTCGGGTAGGGCGTAGGGTATGGGTTAGGGTTAGGGTTAGGGTTAGTGTTAGGGTTAGGGCTCGGTTTAGGGTACGGGTTAGGATTAAGGTACGCATTAGTGTTAGGGTAGGGGTTAGGGTTAGGTTACGCTTTAGGGTGAGGTTAGTTATTAAACCTATCCCACTCTCTAGATACCCCTTAGCACGTAAAGGAATATTATTTGGGGGTCCAGCCATGGAGAAGAGTTTAGACACTAGGAGAAGATAAGGAACACACCCATTATCAAGAAATCACATTAGGATTCTATTTTTAACATGTTCCTTAAAACACTAGTGCTTAGGAAATCTATTGGAGGCAGAAGCAGTCAAGGGTAGCTTAGGGTTAAGGTTAGGGTTAGGGTGAGGGTTAGGGTACGGCTTAGGGTACGGGTTCGGGGAGGGGTTCGGGTAGGGCGTAGGGTATGGGTTAGGGTTAGGGTTAGGGTTCGTGTTAGGGTTAGGGCTCGGTTTAGGGTACGGGTTAGGATTAGGGTACGCGTTAGTGTTAGGGTAGGGGTTACGGTTAGGGTACGCGATAGGGTGAGGTTAGTTATTAAACCTATCCCACTCTCTAGATACCCCTTAGCACGTAAAGGAATATTATTTGGGGGTCCAGCCATGGAGAAGAGTTTAGACACTAGGAGAAGATAATGAACACACCCATTATCAAGAAATCACATTAGGATTCTCTTTTTAACCTGTTCCTTAAAACACTAGTGATTAGGAAATCTATTGGAGGCAGAAGCAGTCAAGGGTAGCTTAGGGTTAGGGTTAGGTTTAGATTGAGGGTTAGGGTACGGCTTAGGGTACGGGTTCGTGGAGGGGTTCGGGTAGGGCGTAGGGTATGGGTTAGGGTTAGGGTTAGGGTTAGTGTTAGGGTTAGGGCTCGGTTTAGGGTACGGGTTAGGATTAGGGTACGCGTTAGTGTTAGGGTACGGGTTAGGGTTAGGTTACGCTTTAGGGTGAGGTTAGTTATTAAACCTATCCCACTCTCTAGATACCCCTTAGCACGTAAAGGAATATTATTTGGGGGTCCAGCCATGGAGAAGAGTTTAGACACTAGGAGAAGATAAGGAACACACCCATTATCAAGAAATCACATTAGGATTCTCTTTTTAACCTGTTCCTTAAAACACTAGTGCTTAGGGAATCTATTGGAGGCAGAAGCAGTCAAGGGTAGCTTAGGGTTAGGGTTAGGGTTAGGGTGAGGGTTAGGGTATGGCTTAGGGTACGTGTTCGGGGAGGGGCTCGCGTAGGGCGTAGGGTATGGGTTAGGGTTAGGGTTAGTGTTAGGGTTAGGGCTCGGTTTAGGGTACGGGTTAGGATTAGGGTACGCGTTCGGGTTAGGGTAGGGGTTAGGGTTAGGGTACGCTTTAGGGTGAGGGTAGTTATTAAACCTATCCCACTCTCTAGATACCCCTTAGCACGTAAAGGAATATTATTTGGGGGTCCAGCCATGGAGAAGAGTTTAGACACGAGGAGAAGATAAGGAACACACCCCTTATCAAGAAATCACATTAGGATTCTCTTTTTAACCTGTTCCTTAAAACACTAGTGCTTAGGAAATCTATTGGAGGCAGAAGCAGTCAAGGGTAGCTTAGGGTTCGGTTTAGGGTTAGGGTGAGGGTTAGGGTACGGCTTAGGGTACGGGTTCGGGGAGGGGTTCGGGTAGGGCGTAGGGTATGGGTTAGGGTTAGGGTTAGGGTTCGTGTTAGGGTTAGGGCTCGGTTTAGGGTACGGGTTAGGATTAGGGTACGCGTTAGTGTTAGGGTAGGGGTTAGGGTTAGGGTACGCGATAGGGTTAGGTTAGTTATTAAACCTATCCCACTCTCTAGATACCCCTTAGCACGTAAAGGAATATTATTTGGGGGTCCAGCCATGGAGAAGAGTTTAGACACTAGGAGAAGATAAGGAACACACCCATTATCAAGAAATCACATTAGGATTCTCTTTTTAACCTGTTCCTTAAAACACTTGTGCTTAGGAAATCTATTGGAGGCAGAAGCAGTCAAGGGTAGCTTAGGGTTAGGGTTAGGCTTAGATTGAGGGTTAGGGTACGGCTTAGGGTACGGGTTCGTGGAGGGGTTCGGGTAGGGCGTAGGGTATGGGTTAGGGTTAGGGTTAGTGTTAGGGTTAGGGCTCGGTTTAGAGTACGGGTTAGGATTAGGGTACGCGTTCGGGTTAGGGTAGGGGTTAGGGTTAGGGTACGCGTTAGGGTGAGGGTAGTTATTAAACCTATCCCACTCTCTAGATACCCCTTAGCACGTAAAGGAATATTATTTGGGGGTCCAGCCATGGAGAAGAGTTTAGACACGAGGAGAAGATAAGGAACACACCCCTTATCAAGAAATCACATTAGGATTCTCTTTTTAACCTGTTCCTTAAAACACTAGTGCTTAGGAAATCTATTGGAGGCAGAAGCAGTCAAGGGTAGCTTAGGGTTCGGTTTAGGGTTAGGGTGAGGGTTAGGGTACGGCTTAGGGTACGGGTTCGGGGAGGGGTTCGGGTAGGGCGTAGGGTATGGGTTAGGGTGAGGGGTAGGGTTAGTGTTAGGGTTAGGGCTCGGTTTAGGGTACGGGTTAGGATTAAGGTACGCATTAGTGTTAGGGTAGGGGTTAGGGTTAGGTTACGCTTTAGGGTGAGGTTAGTTATTAAACCTATCCCACTCTCTAGATACCCCTTAGCACGTAAAGGAATATTATTTGGGGGTCCAGCCATGGAGAAGAGTTTAGACAATAGGAGAAGATAAGGAACACACCCATTATCAAGAAATCACATTAGGATACTCTTTTTAACCTGTTCCTTAAAACACTAGTGCTTAGGGAATCTATTGGAGGCAGAAGTAGTCAAGGGTAGCTTAGGGTTAGGGTTAGGGTTAGGGTGAGGGTTAGGGTATGGCTTAGGGTACGGGTTCGGGGAGGGGTTCGGGTAGGGCGTAGGGTATGGTTTAGGGTTAGGCTTAGGGTTAGTGTTAGGGTTAGGGCTCGGTTTAGGGTACGGGTTAGTATTAGGGTACGCGTTAGGGTTAGGTTAGGGGTTAGGGTTAGGGTACGCGATAGGGTGAGGTTAGTTATTAAACCTATCCCACTCTCTAGATACCCCTTAGCACGTAAAGGAATATTATTTGGGGGTCCAGCCATGGAGAAGAGTTTAGACACTAGGAGAAGATAAGGAACACACCCATTATCAAGAAATCACATTAGGATTCTCTTTTTAACCTGTTCCTTAAAACACTAGTGCTTAGGAAATCTATTGGAGGCAGAAGCAGTCAAGGGGAGCTTAGGGTTAGGGTTAGGGTTAGATTGAGTGTTAGGGTACGGCTTAGGGTATGGGTTCGGGGAGGGGTTCGGGTAGGGCGTAGGGTATGGGTTAGGGTTAGGGTTAGGTTTAGTGTTAGGGTTAGGGCTCGGTTTAGGGTACGGGTTAGGATTAGGGTACGCGTTAGTGTTAGGGTAGTGGTTAGGGTTAGGGTACGCGTTAGGATGAGGGTAGTTATTAAACCTCTCCCTCTCTCTAAATACCCCTTAGCACGTAAAGAAATATTATTTGGGGGTCCAGCCATGGAGAAGATTTTAGACACTAGGAGAAGATAAGGAACACACCCATTATCACGAAATCACATTAGGATTCTCTTTTTAACCTGTTCCTTAAAACACTAGTGCTTAGGAAATCTATTGGAGGCAGAAGCAGTCAAGGGTAGCTTAGGGTTAGGGTTAGGGTTAGGGTGAGGGTTAGGGTATGGCTTAGGGTACGGTTTCGGGGAGGGGTTCGGGTAGGGCGTAGGGTATGGGTTAGGGTTAGGGTTAGGGTTAGTGTTAGGGTTAGGGCTCGGTTTAGGGTACGGGTTAGGATTAGAGTACGCGTTAGGGTTAGGGTAGGGGTTAGGGTTAGGGTACGTGTTAGGGTGAGGGTAGTTATTAAACCTATCACACTCTCTAGATACCCCTTAGCACGTAAAGGAATATTATTTGGGGGTCCAGCCATGGAGAAGAGTTTAGACACGAGGAGAAGATAAGGAACACACCCATTATCAAGAAATCACATTAGGATTCTCTTTTTAACCTCTTCCTTAAAACACTAGTGCTTAGGAAATCTATTGGAGGCAGAAGCCGTCAACGGTAGCTTAGGGTTAGGGTTAGGGTGAGGGTAAGGGTACGGCTTAGGGTACGGGTTCAGGGAGGGGTTCGGGTAGGGCGTAGGGTATGGGTTAGGGTTAGGGTTAGGGTTAGTGTTAGGGTTAGGGCTCGGTTTACGGTACGGGTTAGGATTAGGGTACGCGTTAGGGTTAGGGTACGCGTTAGGGTTAGGGTACGCGTTAGGGTGAGGGTAGTTATTAAACCTATCCCAATCTCTAGATACCCCTTAGCACGTAAAGGAATATTATTTGGGGGTCCAGCCATGGAGAAGATTTTAGACACTAGGAGAAGATAAGGAACACACCCATTATCAAGAAATCACATTAGGATTCTCTTTTTAACCTGTTCCTTAAAACACTAGTGCTTAGGAAATCTATTGGAGGCAGAAGCCGTCAAGCGTAGCTTAGGGTTAGGGTTAGGGTTAGGGAGAGTTAGGGTACGGCTTAGGGTACGGGTTCAGTGAGGGGTTCGGGTAGGGCGTAGGGTATGGGTTAGGGTTAGGGTTAGGGTTAGTGTTAGGGTTAGGGCTCGGTTTAGGGTACGGGTTAGGATTAGTGTACGCGTTAGGGTTAGGGTAGGGGTTAGGGTTAGGGTACGCGTTAGAGTGAGGGTAGTTATTAAACCTATCACACTCTCTAGATACCCCTTAGCACGTAAAGGAATATTATTTGGGGATCCTGCCATGGAGAAGAGTTTAGACACGAGGAGAAGATAAGGAACACACCCATTATCAAGAAATCACATTAGGATTCTCTTTTTAACCTGTTCCTTAAAACACTAGTGCTTAGGAAATCTATTGGAGGCAGAAGCCGTCAACGGTAGCTTAGGGTTAGGGTTAGGGTTAGGGTGAGGGTTAGGGTACGGCTTAGGGTAAGGGTTCGGGGAGGGGTTCGGGTAGGGCGTAGGGTATGGGTTAGGGTTAGGGTTAGGGTTAGTGTTAGGGTTAGGGCTCGGTTTAGGGTACGGGTTAGGATTAGGGTACGCGTTAGTGTTAGGGTAGGGGTTAGGGTTAGGGTACGCGTTAGGGTGAGGGTAGTTATTAAACCTCTCCCTCTCTCTAGATACCCCTTAGCACGTAAAGGAATATTATTTGGGGGTCCAGCCATGGAGAAGATTTTAGACACTAGGAGAAGATAAGGAACACACCCATTATCACGAAATCACATTAGGATTCTCTTTTTAACCTGTTCCTTAAAACACTAGTGCTTAGGAAATCTATTGGAGGCAGAAGCAGTCAAGGGTAGCTTAGGGTTAGGGTTAGGGTTAGGGTGAGGGTTAGGGTATGGCTTAGGGTACGGCTTTGGGGAGGGGTTCGGGTAGGGCATAGGGTATGGTTTAGGGTTAGGGTTAGGGTTAGTGTTATGGTTAGGGCTCGGTTTAGGGAACGGGTTAGGATTAGGGTACGCGTTAGGGTTAGGGTAGGGGTTAGGGTTAGGGTACGCGTTAGGGTGAGGGTAGTTATTAAACCTATCCCACTCTCTAGATACCCCTTAGCACGTAAAGGAATATTATTTGGGGGTCCTGCCATGGAGAAGAGTTTAGACACGAGGAGAAGATAAGGAACACACCCATTATCAAGAAATCACATTAGGATTCTCTTTTTAACCTGTTCCTTAAAACACTAGTGCTTAGGAAATCTATTGGAGGCAGAAGCCGTCAACGGTAGCTTAGGGTTAGGGTTAGGGTGAGGGTAAGGGTACGGCTTAGGGTACGGGTTCAGGGAGGGGTTCGGGTAGGGCGTAGGGTATGGGTTAGGGTTAGGGTTAGGGTTAGTGTTAGGGTTAGGGCTCGGTTTACGGTACGGGTTAGGATTAGGGTACGCGTTAGGGTTAGGGTACGCGTTAGGGTTAGGGTACGCGTTAGGGTGAGGGTAGTTATTAAACCTATCCCAATCTCTAGATACCCCTTAGCACGTAAAGGAATATTATTTGGGGGTCCAGCCATGGAGAAGATTTTAGACACTAGGAGAAGATAAGGAACACACCCATTATCAAGAAATCACATTAGGATTCTCTTTTTAACCTGTTCCTTAAAACACTAGTGCTTAGGAAATCTATTGGAGGCAGAAGCCGTCAAGCGTAGCTTAGGGTTAGGGTTAGGGTTAGGGAGAGTTAGGGTACGGCTTAGGGTACGGGTTCAGTGAGGGGTTCGGGTAGGGCGTAGGGTATGGGTTAGGGTTAGGGTTAGGGTTAGTGTTAGGGTTAGGGCTCGGTTTAGGGTACGGGTTAGGATTAGTGTACGCGTTAGGGTTAGGGTAGGGGTTAGGGTTAGGGTACGCGTTAGAGTGAGGGTAGTTATTAAACCTATCACACTCTCTAGATACCCCTTAGCACGTAAAGGAATATTATTTGGGGATCCTGCCATGGAGAAGAGTTTAGACACGAGGAGAAGATAAGGAACACACCCATTATCAAGAAATCACATTAGGATTCTCTTTTTAACCTGTTCCTTAAAACACTAGTGCTTAGGAAATCTATTGGAGGCAGAAGCCGTCAACGGTAGCTTAGGGTTAGGGTTAGGGTTAGGGTGAGGGTTAGGGTACGGCTTAGGGTAAGGGTTCGGGGAGGGGTTCGGGTAGGGCGTAGGGTATGGGTTAGGGTTAGGGTTAGGGTTAGTGTTAGGGTTAGGGCTCGGTTTAGGGTACGGGTTAGGATTAGGGTACGCGTTAGGGTTAGGTTAGGGGTTAGGTTTAGGTTACGCGTTAGGGTGAGGGTAGTTATTAAACCTATCCCACTCTCTAGATACCCCTTAGCACGTAAAGGAATATTATTTGGGGGTCCAGCCATGGAGAAGAGTTTAGACACGAGGAGAAGATAAGGAACACACCCCTTATCAAGAAATCACATTAGGATTCTCTTTTTAACCTGTTCCTTAAAACACTAGTGCTTAGGAAATCTATTGGAGGCAGAAGCCGTCAAGGGCAGCTTAGGGTTAGGGTTAGGGTTAGGGTGAGGGTTAGGGTACGGTTTAGGGTACGGGTTTGGGTAGGGGTTCGGGTAGGGCATAGGGGATGGGTTAGGGTTAGGGTTAGGGTTAGTGTTAGGGTTAGGGCTCGGTTTAGGGTACGGGTTAGGATTAGGGTACGCGTTAGGGTTAGGGTAGCGGTTAGGGTTAGGGTACGCGTTAGGGTGAGGGTAGTTACTAAACCTATCCCACTCTCTAGATACCCCTTAGCACGTAAAGGAATATTATTTGGGGTTCCAGCCATGGAGAAGAGTTTAAACACTAGGAGAAGATAAGGAACACACCCATTATCACGAAATCACATTAGGATTCTCTTTTTAACCTGTTCCTTAAAACACTAGTGCTTAGGAAATCTATTGGAGGCAGAAGCCATCAAGGGTAGCTTAGGGTTAGGGTTAGGGTTAGGGTGAGGGTTAGGGTATGGCTTAGGGTACGGGTTCGTGGAGGGGTTCGGGTAGGGCGTAGGGTATGGGTTAGGGTTAGGGTTAGGGTTAGTGTTAGGGTTAGGGCTCGGTTTAGGGTACGGGTTAGGATTAGGGTGCGCGTTAGGGTTAGGGTAGGGGTTAGGGTTAGGGTACGCGTTAGGGTGAGGGTAGTTATTAAACCTATCCCACTCTCTAGATACCCCTTAGCACGTAAAGGAATATTATTTGGGGGTCCAGCCATGGAGAAGAGTTTAGACACGAGGAGAAGTTAAGGAACACACCCCTTATCAAGAAATCACATTAGGATTCTCTTTTTAACCTGTTCCTTAAAACACTAGTGCTTAGGAAATCTATTGGAGGCAGAAGCCGTCAAGGGCAGCTTAGGGTTAGGATTAGGGTTAGGGTGAGGGTTAGGGTACTGCTTAGGGTACGGGTTTGGGGAGGGGTTCGGGTAGGGCATAGGGGATGGGTTAGGGTTAGGGTTAGGGTTAGTGTTAGGGTTAGGGCTCGGTTTAGGGTACGGGTTAGGATTAGTGTACGCGTTAGGGTTAGGGTAGCGGTTAGGGTTAGGGTACGCGTTAGGGTGAGGGTAGTTATTAAACCTATCCCACTCTCTAGATACCCCTTAGCACGTAAAGGAATATTATTTGGGGGTCCAGCCATGGAGAAGAGTTTAGACACTAGGAGAAGATAAGGAACACACCCATTATCACGAAATCACATTAGGATTCTCTTTTTAACCTGTTCCTTAAAACACTAGTGCTTAGGAAATCTATTGGAGGCAGAAGCAGTCAAGGGTAGCTTAGTGTTAGGGTTAGGGTTAGGGTGAGGGTTAGGGTATGGCTTAGGGTACGGGTTCGGGGAGGGTTTCGGGTAGGGCGTAGGGTATGGGTTAGGGTTAGGGTTAGGGTTAGTGTTAGGATTAGGGCTCGGTGTAGGGTACGGGTTAGTATTAGGGTACGCGTTAGGGTTAGGGTAGGGGTTAGGGTTAGGGTACGCGATAGGGTGAGGTTAGTTATTAAACCTATCCCACTCTCTAGATACCCCTTAGCACGTAAAGGAATATTATTTGGGGGTTCAGCCATGGCGAAGAGTTTAGACACTAGGAGAAGATAAGGAACACACCCATTATCAAGAAATCACATTAGGATTCTCTTTTTAACCTGTTCCTTAAAACACTAGTGCTTAGGAAATCTATTGGAGGCAGAAGCCGTCAAGGGTAGCTTAGGGTTAGGGTTAGGGTTAGGGTGAGAGTTAGGGTACGGCTTAGGGTACGGGTTCAGTGAGGGGTTCGGGTAGGGCGTAGGGTATGGGTTAGGGTTAGGGTTAGGGTTAGTGTTAGGGTTAGGGCTCGGTTTAGGGTACGGGTTAGGATTAGTGTACGCGTTAGGGTTAGGGTAGGGGTTAGGGTTAGGGTACGCGTTAGAGTGAGGTTTGTTATTAAACCTATCACACTCTCTAGATACCCCTTAGCACGTAAAGGAATATTATTTGGGGATCCTGCCATGGAGAAGAGTTTAGACACGAGGAGAAGATAAGGAACACACCCATTATCAAGAAATCACATTAGGATTCTCTTTTTAACCTGTTCCTTAATACACTAGTGCTTAGGAAATCTATTGGAGGCAGAAGCCGTCAACGGTAGCTTAGGGTTAGGGTTAGGGTGAGGGTTAGGGTACGGCTTAGGGTACGGGTTCGGGGAGGGGTTCGGGTAGGGCGTAGGGTATGGGTTAGGGTTAGGGTTAGGATTAGTGTTAGGGTTAGGGCTCGGTTTAGGGTACGGGTTAGGATTAGGGTACGCGTTAGGGTTAGGTTAGGGGTTAGGGTTAGGGTACGTGTTAGGGTGAGGGTAGTTATTAAACCTATCCCACTCTCTAGATACCCCTTAGCACGTAAAGGAATATTATTTGGGGGTCCAGCCATGGAGAAGAATTTAGACACGAGGAGAAGATAAGGAACACACCCCTTATCAAGAAATCACATTAGGATTCTCTTTTTAACCTGTTCCTTAAAACACTAGTGCTTAGGAAATCTATTGGAGGCAGAAGCCATCAAGGGTAGCTTAGGGTTAGGGTTAGGGTTAGGGTGAGAGTTAGGGTACGGCTTAGGGTACGGGTTCAGTGAGGGGTTCGGGTAGGGCGTAGGGTATGGGTTAGGTTTAGGGTTAGGGTTAGTGTTAGGGTTAGGGCTCGGTTTAGGGTACGGGTTAGGATTAGGGTACGCGTTAGGGTTAGGGTACGGGTTAGGGTTAGGGTACGCGTTAGTGTGAGGGTAGTTATTAAACCTATCCCACTCTCTAGATACCCCTTAGCACGTAAAGGAATATTATTTGGGGGTCCAGCCATGGAGAAGAGTTTAGACACTAGGAGAAGATAAGGAACACACCCATTATCACGAAATCACATTAGGATTCTCTTTTTAACCTGTTCCTGAAAACACTAGTGCTTAGGAAATCTATTGGAGGCAGAAGCAGTCAAGGGTAGCTTAGGGTTAGGGTTAGGGTTAGGGTGAGGGTTAGGGTATGGCTTAGGGTACGGGTTCGGGGAGGGGTTCGGGTAGGGCGTAGGGTATGGGTTAGGGTTAGGGTTAGTGTTAGGGTTAGGGCTCGGTTTAGGGTACGGGTTAGGATTAGGGTACGCATTCGGTTTAGGGTAGGGGTTAGGGTTAGGGTACGCGTTAGGGTGAGGGTAGTTATTAAACCTATCCCACTCTCTAGATACCCCTTAGCACGTAAAGGAATATTATTTGGGGGTCCAGCCATGGAGAAGAGTTTAGACACGAGGAGAAGATAAGGAACACACCCATTATCAAGAAATCACATTAGGATTCTCTTTTTAACCTGTTCCTTAAAACACTAGTGCTTAGGAAATCTATTGGAGGCAGAAGCCGTCAAGGGTAGCTTAGGGTTAGGGTTAGGGTTAGGGTGAGGGTTAGGGTACGGCTTAGGGTACGGGTTCAGGGAGGGGTTCGGGTAGGGCGTAGGGTATGGGTTAGGGTTAGGGTTAGGGTTAGTGTTAGGGTTAGGGCTCGGTTTATGTTACGGGTTAGGATTAGGGTACGCGTTCGGGTTAGGGTAGGGGTTAGGGTTAGGGTACGCGTTAGGGTGAGGGTAGTTATTAAACCTATCCCACTCTCTAGATACCCCTTAGCACGTAAAGGAATATTATTTGGGGGTCCAGCCATGGAGAAGAGTTTAGACACTAGGAGAAGATAAGGAACACACCCATTATCACGAAATCACATTAGGATTCTCTTTTTAACCTGTTCCTTAAAACACTAGTGCTTAGGAAATCTATTGGAGGCAGAAGCTGTCAAGGGTAGCTTAGGGTTAGGGTTAGGGTTAGGGTGAGAGTTAGGGTACGGCTTAGGGTACGGGTTCAGTGAGGGGTTCGGGTAGGGCGTAGGGTATGGGTTAGGGTTAGGGTTAGGGTTAGTGTTAGGGTTAGGGCTCGGTTTAGGGTACGGGTTAGGATTAGGGTACGCATTAGGGTTAGGGTAGGGGTTAGGGTTAGGGTACGCGTTAGTGTGAGGGTAGTTATTAAACCTATCCCACTCTCTAGATACCCCTTAGCACGTAAAGGAATATTATTTGGGGGTCCAGCCATGGAGAAGAGTTTAGACACTAGGAGAAGATAAGGAACACACCCATTATCACGAAATCACATTAGGATTCTCTTTTTAACCTGTTCCTTAAAACACTAGTGCTTAGGAAATCTATTGGAGGCAGAAGCCGTCAAGGGTAGCTTAGGGTTAGGGTTAGGGTTAGGGTGAGAGTTAGGGTACGGCTTAGGGTACGGGTTCAGTGAGGGGTTCGGGTAGGGCGTAGGGTATGTGTTAGGGTTAGGGTTAGGGTTAGTGTTAGGGTTAGGGCTCGGTTTAGGGTACGGGTTAGGATTAGGGTACGCGTTAGGGTTAGGGTAGGTGTTAGGGTTAGGGTACGCTTTTGGTTGAGGGTAGTTATTAAACCTATCCCACTCTCTAGATACCCCTTAGCACGTAAAGGAATATTATTTGGGGGTCCAGCCATGGAGAAGAGTTTAGACACTAGGAGAAGATAAGGAACACACCCATTATCACGAAATCACATTAGGATTCTCTTTTTAACCTGTTCCTTAAAACACTAGTGCTTAGGAAATCTATTGGAGGCAGAAGCAGTCAAGGGTAGCTTAGTGTTAGGGTTAGGGTTAGGGTGAGGGTTAGGGTATGGCTTAGGGTACGGGTTCGGTGAGGGTTTCGGGTAGGGCGTAGGGTATGGGTTAGGGTTAGGGTTAGGGTTAGTGTTAGGATTAGGGCTCGGTGTAGGGTACGGGTTAGTATTAGGGTACGCGTTAGGGTTAGGGTAGGGGTTAGGGTTAGGGTACGCGATAGGGTGAGGTTAGTTATTAAACCTATCCCACTCTCTAGATACCCCTTAGCACGTAAAGGAATATTATTTGGGGGTCCAGCCATGGAGAAGAGTTTAGACACTAGGAGAAGATAAGGAACACACCCATTATCAAGAAATCACATTAGGATTCTCTTTTTAACCTGTTCCTTAAAACACTAGTGCTTAGGAAATCTATTGGAGGCAGAAGCCGTCAAGGGTAGCTTAGGGTTAGGGTTAGGGTTAGGGTGAGAGTTAGGGTACGGCTTAGGGTACGGGTTCAGTGAGGGGTTCGGGTAGGGCGTAGGGTATGGGTTAGGGTTAGGGTTAGGGTTAGTGTTAGGGTTAGGGCTCGGTTTAGGGTACGGGTTAGGATTAGTGTACGCGTTAGGGTTAGGGTAGGGGTTAGGGTTAGGGTACGCGTTAGAGTGAGGTTAGTTATTAAACCTATCACACTCTCTAGATACCCCTTAGCACGTAAAGGAATATTATTTGGGGATCCTGCCATGGAGAAGAGTTTAGACACGAGGAGAAGATAAGGAACACACCCATTATCAAGAAATCACATTAGGATTCTCTTTTTAACCTGTTCCTTAATACACTAGTGCTTAGGAAATCTATTGGAGGCAGAAGCCGTCAACGGTAGCTTAGTGTTAGGGTTAGGGTGAGGGTTAGGGTACGGCTTAGGGTACGGGTTCGGGGAGGGGTTCGGGTAGGGCGTAGGGTATGGGTTAGGGTTAGGGTTAGGATTAGTGTTAGGGTTAGGGCTCGGTTTAGGGTACGGGTTAGGATTAGGGTACGCGTTAGGGTTAGGTTAGGGGTTAGGGTTAGGGTACGCGTTAGGGTCAGGGTAGTTATTAAACCTATCCCACTCTCTAGATACCCCTTAGCACGTAAAGGAATATTATTTGGGGGTCCAGCCATGGAGAAGAATTTAGACACGAGGAGAAGATAAGGAACACACCCCTTATCAAGAAATCACATTAGGATTCTCTTTTTAACCTGTTCCTTAAAACACTAGTGCTTAGGAAATCTATTGGAGGCAGAAGCCATCAAGGGTAGCTTAGGGTTAGGGTTAGGGTTAGGGTGAGAGTTAGGGTACGGCTTAGGGTACGGGTTCAGTGAGGGGTTCGGGTAGGGCGTAGGGTATGGGTTAGGGTTAGGGTTAGGGTTAGTGTTAGGGTTAGGGCTCGGTTTAGGGTACGGGTTAGGATTAGGGTACGCGTTAGGGTTAGGGTAGGGGTTAGGGTTAGGGTACGCGTTAGTGTGAGGGTAGTTATTAAACCTATCCCACTCTCTAGATACCCCTTAGCACGTAAAGGAATATTATTTGGGGGTCCAGCCATGGAGAAGAGTTTAGACACTAGGAGAAGATAAGGAACACACCCATTATCACGAAATCACATTAGGATTCTCTTTTTAACCTGTTCCTTAAAACACTAGTGCTTAGGAAATCTATTGGAGGCAGAAGCAGTCAAGGGTAGCTTAGGGTTAGGGTTAGGGTTAGGGTGAGGGTTAGGGTATGGCTTAGGGTACGGGTTCGGGGAGGGGTTCGGGTAGGGCGTAGGGTATGGGTTAGGGTTAGGGTTAGTGTTAGGGTTAGGGCTCGGTTTAGGGTACGGGTTAGGATTAGGGTACGCGTTCGGTTTAGGGTAGGGGTTAGGGTTAGGGTACGCGTTAGGGTGAGGGTAGTTATTAAACCTATCCCACTCTCTAGATACCCCTTAGCACGTAAAGGAATATTATTTGGGGGTCCAGCCATGGAGAAGAGTTTAGACACGAGGAGAAGATAAGGAACACACCCATTATCAAGAAATCACATTAGGATTCTCTTTTTAACCTGTTCCTTAAAACACTAGTGCTTAGGAAATCTATTGGAGGCAGAAGCCGTCAAGGGTAGCTTAGGGTTAGGGTTAGGGTTAGGGTGAGGGTTAGGGTACGGCTTAGGGTACGGGTTCAGGGAGGGGTTCGGGTAGGGCGTAGGGTATGGGTTAGGGTTAGGGTTAGGGTTAGTGTTAGGGTTACGGCTCGGTTTAGGTTACGGGTTAGGATTAGGGTACGCGTTCGGGTTAGGGTAGGGGTTAGGGTTAGGGTACGCGTTAGGGTGAGGGTAGTTATTAAACCTATCCCACTCTCTAGATACCCCTTAGCACGTAAAGGAATATTATTTGGGGGTCCTGCCATGGAGAAGAGTTTAGACACGAGGAGAAGATAAGGAACACACCCATTATCAAGAAATCACATTAGGATTCTCTTTTTAACCTGTTCCTTAAAACACTAGTGCTTAGGAAATCTATTGGAGGCAGAAGCCGTCAAGGGTAGCTTAGGGTTAGGGTTAGGGTTAGGGTGAGGGTTAGGGTACGGCTTAGGGTACGGGTTCAGTGAGGGGTTCGGGTAGGGCGTAGGGTATGGGTTAGGGTTAGGGTTAGTGTTAGGGTTAGGGCTCGGTTTAGGGTACGGGTTAGGATTAGTGTACGCGTTAGGCTTAGGGTAGGGGTTAGGGTTAGGGTACGCGTTAGGGTGAGGGTAGTTATTAAACCTATCACACTCTCTAGATACCCCTTAGCACGTAAAGGAATATTATTTGGGGATCCTGCCATGGAGAAGAGTTTAGACACGAGGAGAAGATAAGGAACACACCCATTATCAAGAAATCACATTACGATTCTCTTTTTAACCTGTTCCTTAAAACACTAGTGCTTAGGAAATCTATTGGAGGCAGAAGCCGTCAACGGTAGCTTAGGGTTAGGGTTAGGGTTAGGGTGAGGGTTAGGGTACGGCTTAGGGTACGGGTTCGGGGAGGGGTTCGGGTAGGGCGTAGGGTATGGGTTAGGGTTAGTGTTAGGGTTAGGGCTCGGTTTAGGGTACGGTTTAGGATTAGGGTACACGTTAGGGTTAGGTTAGGGGTTAGGGTTAGGGTACGCATTAGGGTGAGGGTAGTTATTAAACCTATCCCACTCTCTAGATACCCCTTAGCACGTAAAGGAATATTATTTGGGGGTCCAGCCATGGAGAAGAGTTTAGACACGAGGAGAAGATAAGGAACACACCCCTTATCAAGAAATCACATTAGGATTCTCTTTTTAACCTGTTCCTTAAAACACTAGTGCTTAGGAAATCTATTGGAGGCAGAAGCAGTCAAGGGTAGCTTAGGGTTAGGGTTAGGGTTAGGGTGAGGGTTAGGGTACGGCTTAGGGTACGGGTTCGGGGAGGGGTTCGGGTAGGGCGTAGGGTATGGGTTAGGGTGAGGGTTAGGGTTAGTGTTAGGGTTAGGGCTCGGTTTAGGGTACGGGTTAGGATTAGGGTACGCGTTAGGGTTAGGGTAGGGGTTAGGGTTAGTGTACGCTTTTGGGTGAGGGTAGTTATTAAACCTATCCCACTCTCTAGATACCCCTTAGCACGTAAAGGAATATTATTTGGGGGTCCAGCCATGGAGAAGAGTTTAGACACTAGAAGAAGATAAGGAACACACCCATTATCAAGAAATCACAATATGATTCTCTTTTTAAAATGTTCCTTAAAACACTAGTGCTTAGGAAATCTATTGGAGGCAGAAGCAGTCAAGGGTAGCTTAGGGTTAGGGTTAGGGTTAGGGTGAGGGTTAGGTTACGGCTTAGGGTACGGGTTCGGGGAAGGGTTCGGGTAGGGCGTAGGGTATGGGTTAGGGTTAGGGTTAGGGTTAGTGTTAGGGTTAGGGCTCGGTTTAGGTTACGGGTTAGGATTAGGGTACGCGTTAGTGTTAGGGTAGGGGTTAGGGTTAGGGTACGCGATAGGGTGAGGTTAGTTATTAAACCTATCCCACTCTCTAGATACCCCTTAGCATGTAACGGAATATTATTTGGGGGTCCAGCCATGGAGAAGAGTTTAGACACTAGGAGAAGATAAGGAACACACCCACTATCAAGAAATCACATTAGGATTCTCTTTTTAACCTGTTCCTTAAAACACTAGTGCTTAGGAAATCTATTGGAGGCAGAAGCCGTCAAGGGTAGCTTAGGGTTAGGTTTAGGTTTAGGGTGAGGGTTAGGGTATGGCTTAGGGTACGGGTTTGGGGAGGGGTTCGGGTAGGGCATAGGGGATGGGTTTGGGTTAGGGTTAGGGTTAGTGTTAGGGTTAGGGCTCGGTTTAGGGTACGGGTTAGGATTAGGGTACGCGTTAGGGTTAGGGTAGGGGTTAGGGTTAGGGTACGCGTTAGGGTGAGGGTAGTTATTAAACCTATCACACTCTCTAGATACCCCTTAGCACGTAAAGGAATATTATTTGGGGGTTCAGCCATGGAGAAGAGTTTAGACACTAGGAGAAGATAAGGAACACACCCATTATCAAGAAATCACATTAGGATTCTCTTTTTAACCTGTTCCTTAAAACACTAGTGCTTAGGAAATCTATTGGAGGCAGAAGCAGTCAAGGGGAGCTTAGGGTTAGGGTTAGGGTTAGATTGAGGGTTAGGGTATGGCTTAGGGTACGGGTTCGGGGAGGGGTTCGGGTAGGGCGTAGGGTATGGGTTAGGGTTAGGGTTAGGGTTAGTGTTAGGGTTAGGGCTCGGTTTAGGGTAAGGGTTAGGATTAGGGTACGCGTTAGGGTTAGGGTAGCGGTTAGGGTTAGGGTACGCGTTAGGGTGAGGGTAGTTTTTAAACCTCTCCCTCTCTCTAGATACCCCATAGCACGTAAAGGAATATTATTTGGGTGTCCAGCCATGGAGAAGAGTTTAGACACTAGGAGAAGATGAGGAACACACCCATTATCAAGAAATCACATTAGGATTCTCTTTTTAACCTGTTCCTTAAAACACTAGTGCTTAGGAAATCTATTGGAGGCAGAAGCCGTCAAGGGTAGCTTAGGGTTAGGGTTAGGGTTAGGGTGAGGGTTAGGGTACGGCTTAGGGTACGGGTTCAGGGAGGGGTTCGGGTAGGGCGTAGGGTATGGGTTAGGGTGAGGGTTAGGGTTAGTGTTAGGGTTAGGGCTCGGTTTAGGGTACGGGTTAGGATTAGGGGACGCGTTAGGGTTAGGGTAGGGGTTAGGGTTAGGGTACGAGTTAGGGTGAGGGTAGTTATTAAACCTATCCCACTCTCTAGATACCCCTTAGCACGTAAAGGAATATTATTTGGGGGTCCAGCCATGGAGAAGAGTTTAGACACGAGGAGAAGATAAGGAACACACCCATTATCAAGAAATCACATTAGGATTCTCTTTTTAACCTGTTCCTTAAAACACTAGTGCTTAGGAAATCTATTGGAGGCAGAAGCAGTCAAGGGAAGCTTAGGGTTAGGGTTAGGGTTAGGGTGAGGGTTAGGGTACGGCTTAGGGTACGGGTTCGGGGAGGGGTTCGTGTAGGGCGTAGGGTATGGGTTAGGGTTAGGGTTAGGGTTAGTGTTAGGGTTAGGGCTCGGTTTACGGTATTGGTTAGGATTAGGGTACACGTTAGTGTTAGGGTAGGGGTTAGGGTTAGGGTACGCGATATGGTGAGGTTAGTTATTAAACCTATCCCACTCTCTAGATACCCCTTAGCATGTAAAGGAATATTATTTGGGGGTCCAGCCATGGAGAAGAGTTTAGACACTAGGAGAAGATAAGGAACACACCCATTATCAAGAAATCACATTAGGATTCTCTTTTTAACCTGTTCCTTAAAACACTAGTGCTTAGGAAATCTATTGGAGGCAGAAGCAGTCAAGGGTAGCTTAGGGTTAGGGTTAGGGTTAGGGTGAGGGTTAGGGTACGGCTTAGGGTACGGGTTCCGGGAGGGGTTTGGGTAGGGCGTAGGGTATGGGTTAGGGTGAGGGTTAGGGTTAGTGTTAGGGTTAGGGCTCGGTTTAGGGTACGGGTTAGGATTAGGGTACGCGTTAGGGTTAGGGTAGGGGTTAGGGTTAGGGTACGCTTTTGGGTGAGGGTAGTTATTAAACCTATCCCACTCTCTAGATACCCCTTAGCACGTAAAGGAATATTATTTGGGGGTCCAGCCATGCAGAAGAGTTTAGACACTAGGAGAAGATAAGGAACACACCCATTATCAAGAAATCACAATATGATTCTCTTTTTAAACTGTTCCTTAAAACACTAGTGCTTAGGAAATCTATTGGAGGCAGAAGCAGTCAAGGGGAGCTTAGGGTTAGGGTTAGGGTTAGGGTGAGGGTTAGGGTACGGCTTAGGGTACGGGTTCGGGGAGGGGTTCGGGTAGGGCGTAGGGTATGGGTTAGGGTTAGGGTTAGGGTTAGTGTTAGGGTTAGGGCTCGGTTTAGGGTACGGGTTAGGATTAGGGTACGCGTTAGTGTTAGGGTAGGGGTTAGGGTTAGGGTACGCGATAGGGTGAGGTTAGTTATTAAACCTATCCCACTCTCTAGATACCCCTTAGCATGTAAAGGAATATTATTTGGGGGTCCAGCCATGGAGAAGAGTTTAGACACTAGGAGAAGATAAGGAACACACCCATTATCAAGAAATCACATTAGGATTCTCTTTTTAAACTGTTCCTTAAAACACTAGTGCTTAGGAAATCTATTGGAGGCAGAAGCAGTCAAGGGTAGCTTAGGGTTAGGGTTAGGGTTAGATTGAGGGTTAGGGTATGGCTTAGGTTACGGGTTCGGGGAGGGGTCCGGGTAGGGCGTAGGGTATGGGTTAGGGTTAGGGTTAGGGTTAGTGTTAGGGTTAGGGCTCGGTTTAGGGTACGGGTTAGGATTAGGGTACGCGTTAGGGTTAGGGTAGGGGTTAGGTTTAGGGTACGCGTTAGGGTGAGGGTAGTTATTAAACCTCTCCCTCTCTCTAGATACCCCATAGCACGTAAAGGAATATTATTTGGGTGTCCAGCCATGGAGAAGAGTTTAGACACTAGGAGAAGATGAGGAACACACCCATTATCAAGAAATCACATTAGGATTCTCTTTTTAACCTGTTCCTTAAAACACTAGTGCTTAGGAAATCTATTGGAGGCAGAAGCCGTCAAGGGTAGCTTAGGGTTAGGGTTAGATTTAGGGTGAGGGTTAGGGTATGGCTTAGGGTACGGGTTTGGGGAGGGGTTCGGGTAGGGCATAGGGGATGGGTTAGGGTTAGGGTTAGGGTTAGTGTTAGGGTTAGGGCTCGGTTTAGGGTACGGGTTAGGATTAGGGTACGCGTTAGGGTTAGGGTAGGGGTTAGGGTTAGGGTACGCGTTAGGGTGAGGGTAGTTATTAAACCTATCACACTCTCTAGATACCCCTTAGCACGTAAAGGAATATTATTTGGGGGTTCAGCCATGGAGAAGAGTTTAGACACTAGGAGAAGATAAGGAACACACCCATTATCAAGAAATCACATTAGGATTCTCTTTTTAACCTGTTCCTTAAAACACTAGTGCTTAGGAAATCTATTGGAGGC
The DNA here is from genome assembly GCF_949987535.1 of Balaenoptera acutorostrata. Taxonomy (NCBI): domain Eukaryota; kingdom Metazoa; phylum Chordata; class Mammalia; order Artiodactyla; family Balaenopteridae; genus Balaenoptera; species Balaenoptera acutorostrata. The sequence continues at coordinate 120,999 of NW_026645677.1, read as the reverse complement.
AGAAGCAGTCAAGGGTAGCTTAGGGTTAGGGTTAGGGTTAGTTTGAGGGTTAGGGTATGGCTTAGGGTACGGGTTCGGGGAGGGGTTCGGGTAGGGCGTAGGGTATGGGTTAGGGTTAGGGTTAGGGTTAGTGTTAGGGTTAGGTCTCGGTTTAGGGTAAGGGTTAGGATTAGGGTATGCGTTAGGGTTAGGGTAGGGGTTAGGGTTAGGGTACGCGTTAGGGTGAGGGTAGTTTTTAAACCTCTCCCTCTCTCTAGATACCCCATAGCACGTAAAGGAATATTATTTGGGTGTCCAGCCATGGAGAAGAGTTTAGACACTAAGAGAAGATGAGGAACACACCCATTATCAAGAAATCACATTAGGATTCTCTTTTTAACCTGTTCCTTAAAACACTAGTGCTTAGGAAATCTATTGGAGGCAGAAGCCGTCAAGGGTAGCTTAGGGTTAGGGTTAGGGTTAGGGTGAGGGTTAGGGTACGGCTTAGGGTACGGGTTCAGGGAGGGGTTCGGGTAGGGCGTAGGGTATGGGTTAGGGTGAGGGTTAGGGTTAGTGTTAGGGTTAGGGCTCGGTTTAGGGTACCGGTTAGGATTAGGGGACGCGTTAGGGTTAGGGTAGGGGTTAGGGTTAGGGTACGCGTTAGGGTGAGGGTAGTTATTAAACCTTTCCCACTCTCTAGATACCCCTTAGCAAGTAAAGGAATATTATTTGGGGGTCCAGCCATGGAGAAGAGTTTAGACACGAGGAGAAGATAAGGAACACACCCATTATCAAGAAATCACATTAGGATTCTCTTTTTAACCTGTTCCTTAAAACACTAGTGCTTAGGAAATCTATTGGAGGCAGAAGCAGTCAAGGGTAGCTTAGGGTTAGGGTTAGGGTTAGGGTGAGGGTTAGGGTACGGCTTAGGGTACGGGTTCGGGGAGGTGTTCGTGTAGGGCGTAGGGTATGGGTTAGGGTTAGGGTTAGTGTTAGGGTTAGGGCTCGGTTTACGGTATGGGTTAGGATTAGGGTACACGTTAGTGTTAGGGTAGGGGTTAGGGTTAGGGTACGCGATATGGTGAGGTTAGTTATTAAACCTATCCCACTCTCTAGATACCCCTTAGCATGTAAAGGAATATTATTTGGGGGTCCAGCCATGGAGAAGAGTTTAGACACTAGGAGAAGATAAGGAACACACCCATTATCAAGAAATCACATTAGGATTCTCTTTTTAACCTGTTCCTTAAAACACTAGTGCTTAGGAAATCTATTGGAGGCAGAAGCCGTCAAGGGTAGCTTAGGGTTAGGGTTAGGGTTAGGGTGAGGGTTAGGGTACGGCTTAGGGTACGGGTTCAGGGAGGGGTTCGGGTAGGGCGTAGGGTATGGGTTAGGGTGAGGGTTAGGGTTAGTGTTAGGGTTAGGGCTCGGTTTAGGGTACCGGTTAGGATTAGGGGACGCGTTAGGGTTAGGGTAGGGGTTAGGGTTAGGGTACGCGTTAGGGTGAGGGTAGTTATTAAACCTTTCCCACTCTCTAGATACCCCTTAGCAAGTAAAGGAATATTATTTGGGGGTCCAGCCATGGAGAAGAGTTTAGACACGAGGAGAAGATAAGGAACACACCCATTATCAAGAAATCACATTAGGATTCTCTTTTTAACCTGTTCCTTAAAACACTAGTGCTTAGGAAATCTATTGGAGGCAGAAGCAGTCAAGGGTAGCTTAGGGTTAGGGTTAGGGTTAGGGTGAGGGTTAGGGTACGGCTTAGGGTACGGGTTCGGGGAGGTGTTCGTGTAGGGCGTAGGGTATGGGTTAGGGTTAGGGTTAGTGTTAGGGTTAGGGCTCGGTTTACAGTATGGGTTAGGATTAGGGTACACGTTAGTGTTAGGGTAGGGGTTAGGGTTAGGGTACGCGATATGGTGAGGTTAGTTATTAAACCTATCCCACTCTCTAGATACCCCTTAGCATGTAAAGGAATATTATTTGGGGGTCCAGCCATGGAGAAGAGTTTAGACACTAGGAGAAGATAAGGAACACACCCATTATCAAGAAATCACATTAGGATTCTCTTTTTAACCTGTTCCTTAAAACACTAGTGCTTAGGAAATCTATTGGAGGCAGAAGCAGTCAAGGGTAGCTTAGGGTTAGGGTTAGGGTTAGGGTGAGTGTTAGGGTATGACTTAGGGTACGGGTTCGGGGAGGGGTTCGTTTAGGGCGTAGGGTATGGGTTAGGGTTAGGGTTAGGGTTAGTGTTAGGGTTAGGGCTCGGTTTAGGGTACGGGTTAGGATTAGGGTACGCGTTAGTGTTAGGGTAGGGTTTAGGGTTAGGGTACGCGATAGGGTGAGGTTAGTTATTAAACCTATCCCACTCTCTAGATACGGCTTAGCATGTAAAGGAATATTATTTGGGGGTCCAGCCATGGAGAAGAGTTTAGACACTAGGATAAGATAAGGAACACACCCATTATCAAGAAATCACATTAGGATTCTCTTTTTACCTGTTCCTGAAAACACTAGTGCTTAGGAAATCTATTGGAGGCAGAAGCAGTCAAGGGTAGCTTAGGGTTAGGGTTAGGGTTAGGGTGAGGGTTAGGGTACGGCTTAGGGTACGGGTTCGGGGAGGGGTTCGGGTAGGGCTTAGGGTATGGGTTAGGGTTAGGGTTAGGGTTAGTGTTAGGGTTAGGGCTCGGTTTAGGGTACGGGTTACGATTAGGGTACGCGTTAGGGTTAGGGTAGGGGTTAGGGTTAGGGTACGCGTTAGGGTGAGGGTCGTTATTAAACCTATCCCACTCTCTAGATACCCCTTAGCACGTAAAGGAATATTATTTGGGGGTCCAGCCATGGAGAAGAGTTTAGACACGAGGAGAAGATAAGGAACACACCCCTTATCAAGAAATCACATTAGGATTCTCTTTTTAACCTGTTCCTTAAAACACTAGTGCTTAGGAAATCTATTGGAGGCAGAAGCAGTCAAGGGTAGCTTAGGGTTAGGGTTAGGGTTAGGGTGAGGGTTAGGGTACGGCTTAGGGTACGGGTTCGGGGAGGGGTTCGTGTAGGGCGTAGGGTATGCGTTAGGGTTAGGGTTAGGGTTAGTGTTAGGGTTAGGGCTCGGTTTAGGGTATGGGTTAGGATTAGGGTACACGTTAGTGTTAGGGTAGGGGTTAGGGTTAGGGTACGCGATAGGGTGAGGTTAGTTATTAAACCTATCCCACGCTCTAGATACCCCTTAGCATGTAAAGGAATATTATTTGGGGGTCCAGCCATGGAGAAGAGTTTAGACACTAGGAGAAGATAAGGAACACACCCATTATCAAGAAATCACATTAGGATTCTCTTTTTAACCTGTTCCTTAAAACACTAGTGCTTAGGAAATCTATTGGAGGCAGAAGCAGTCAAGGGTAGCTTAGGGTTAGGGTTAGGGTTAGGGTGAGGGTTAGGGTACGGCTTAGGGTACGGGTTCGGGGAGGGGTTTGGGTAGGGCGTAGGGTATGGGTTAGGGTGAGGGTTAGGGTTAGTGTTAGGGTTAGGGCTCGGTTTAGGGTACGGGTTAGGATTAGGGTACGCGTTAGGGTTAGGGTAGGGGTTAGGGTTAGGGTACGCTTTTGGGTGAGGGTAGTTATTAAACCTATCCCACTCTCTAGATACCCCTTAGCACGTAAAGGAATATTATTTGGGGGTCCAGCCATGGAGAAGAGTTTAGACACTAGGAGAAGATAAGGAACACACCCATTATCAAGAAATCACAATATGATTCTCTTTTTAAACTGTTCCTTAAAACACTAGTGCTTAGGAAATCTATTGGAGGCAGAAGCAGTCAAGGGGAGCTTAGGGTTAGGGTTAGGGTTAGGGTGAGGGTTAGGGTACGGCTTAGGGTACGGGTTCGGGGAAGGGTTCCGGTAGGGCGTAGGGTATGGGTTAGGGTTAGGGTTAGGGTTAGTGTTAGGGTTAGGGCTCGGTTTAGGGTACGGGTTAGGATTAGGGTACGCGTTAGTGTTAGGGTAGGGGTTAGGGTTAGGGTACGCGATACGGTGAGGTTAGTTATTAAACCTATCCCACTCTCTAGATACCCCTTAGCATGTAAAGGAATATTATTTGGGGGTCCAGCCATGGAGAAGAGTTTAGACACTAGGAGAAGATAAGGAACACACCCATTATCAAGAAATCACATTAGGATTCTCTTTTTAAACTGTTCCTTAAAACACTAGTGCTTAGGAAATCTATTGGAGGCAGAAGCAGTCAAGGGTAGCTTAGGGTTAGGGTTAGGGTTAGATTGAGGGTTAGGGTATGGCTTAGGGTACGGGTTCGGGGAGGGGTCCGGGTAGGGCGTAGGGTATGGGTTAGGGTTAGGGTTAGGGTTAGTGTTAGGGTTATGGCTCGGTTTAGGGTACGGGTTAGGATTAGGGTACGCGTTAGGGTTAGGGTAGGGGTTAGGTTTAGGGTACGCGTTAGGGTGAGGGTAGTTATTAAACCTCTCCCTCTCTCTAGATACCCCATAGCACGTAAAGGAATATTATTTGGGTGTCCAGCCATGGAGAAGAGTTTAGACACTAGGAGAAGATGAGGAACACACCCATTATCAAGAAATCACATTAGGATTCTCTTTTTAACCTGTTCCTTAAAACACTAGTGCTTAGGAAATCTATTAGAGGCAGAAGCCGTCAAGGGTAGCTTAGGGTTAGGGTTAGGTTTAGGGTGAGGGTTAGGGTATGGCTTAGGGTACGGGTTTGGGGAGGGCTTCGGGTAGGGCATAGGGGATGGGTTAGTGTTAGGGTTAGGGTTAGTGTTAGGGTTAGGGCTCGGTTTAGGGTACGGGTTAGGATTAGGGTACGCGTTAGGGTTAGGGTAGGGGTTAGGGTTAGGGTACGCGGTAGGGTGAGGGTAGTTATTAAACCTATCACACTCTCTAGATACCCCTTAGCACGTAAAGGAATATTATTTGGGGGTTCAGCCATGGAGAAGAGTTTAGACACTAGGAGAATATAAGGAACACACCCATTATCAAGAAATCACATTAGGATTCTCTTTTTAACCTGTTCCTTAAAACACTAGTGCTTAGGAAATCTATTGGAGGCAGAAGCAGTCAAGGGTAGCTTAGGGTTAGGGTTAGGGTTAGATTGAGGGTTAGGGTATGGCTTAGGGTACGGGTTCGGGGAGGGGTTCGGGTAGGGCGTAGGGTATGGGTTAGGGTTAGGGTTAGGGTTAGTGTTAGGGTTAGGGCTCGGTTTAGGGTAAGGGTTAGGATTAGGGTACGCGTTAGGGTTAGGGTAGGGGTTAGGGTTAGGGTACGCGTTAGGGTGAGGGTAGTTATTAAACCTCTCCCTCTCTCTAGATACCCCATAGCACGTAAAGGAATATTATTTGGGTGTCCAGCCATGGAGAAGAGTTTAGACAGTAGGAGAAGATGAGGAACACACCCATTATCAAGAAATCACATTAGGATTCTCTTTTTAACCTGTTCCTTAAAACACTAGTGCTTAGGAAATCTATTGGAGGCAGAAGCCGTCAAGGGTAGATTAGGGTTAGGGTTAGGGTTAGGGTGAGGGTTAGGGTATGGCTTAGGGTACGGGTTCAGGGAGGGGTTCGGGTAGGGCGTAGGGTATGGGTTAGGGTGAGGGTTAGGGTTAGGGTTAGGGTTAGGGCTCGGTTTAGGGTACGGGTTAGGATTAGGGGACGCGTTAGGGTTAGGGTAGGGGTTAGGGTTAGGGTACGCGTTAGGGTGAGGGTAGTTATTAAACCTATCCCACTCTCTAGATACCCCTTAGCAAGTAAAGGAATATTATTTGGGCGTCCAGCCATGGAGAAGAGTTTAGACACGAGGAGAAGATAAGGAACACACCCATTATCAAGAATCCCATTAGGATTCTCTTTTTAACCTGTTCCTTAAAACACTAGTGCTTAGGAAATCTATTGGAGGCAGAAGCAGTCAAGGGTAGCTTAGGGTTAGGGTTAGGGTTAGGGTGAGGGTTAGGGTACGGCTTAGGGTACGGGTTCGGGGAGGGGTTCGTGTAGGGCGTAGGGTATGGGTTAGGGTTAGGGTTAGGGTTAGTGTTAGGGTTAGGGCTCGGTTTAGGGTATGGGTTAGGATTAGGGTACACGTTAGTGTTAGGGTAGGGGTTAGGGTTAGGGTACGCGATAGGGTGAGGTTAGTTATTAAACCTATCCCACGCTCTAGATACCCCTTAGCATGTAAAGGAATATTATTTGGGGTCCAGCCATGGAGAAGAGTTGAGACACTAGGAGAAGATAAGGAACACACCCATTATCAAGAAATCACATTAGGATTCTCTTTTTAACCTGTTCCTTAAAACACTAGTGCTTAGGAAATCTATTGGAGGCAGAAGCAGTCAAGGGTAGCTTAGGGTTAGGGTTAGGGTTAGGGTGAGGGTTAGGGTACGGCTTAGGGTACGGGTTCCGGGAGGGGTTTGGGTAGGGCGTAGGGTATGGGTTAGGGTGAGGGTTAGGGTTAGTGTTAGGGTTAGGGCTCGGTTTAGGGTACGGGTTAGGATTAGGGTACGCGTTAGGGTTAGGGTAGGGGTTAGGGTTAGGGTACGCTTTTGGGTGAGGTTAGTTATTAAACCTATCCCACTCTCTAGATACCCCTTAGCACGTAAAGGAATATTATTTGGGGGTCCAGCCATGGAGAAGAGTTTAGACACTAGGAGAAGATAAGGAACACACCCATTATCAAGAAATCACAATATGATTCTCTTTTTAAACTGTTCCTTAAAACACTAGTGCTTAGGAAATCTATTGGAGGCAGAAGCAGTCAAGGGGAGCTTAGGGTTAGGGTTAGGGTTAGGGTGAGGGTTAGGGTACGGCTTAGGGTACGGGTTCGGGGAAGGGTTCCGGTAGGGCGTAGGGTATGGGTTAGGGTTAGGGTTAGGGTTAGTGTTAGGGTTAGGGCTCGGTTTAGGGTACGGGTTAGGATTAGGGTACGCGTTAGTGTTAGGGTAGGGGTTAGGGTTAGGGTACGCGATAGGGTGAGGTTAGTTATTAAACCTATCCCACTCTCTAGATACCCCTTAGCATATAAAGGAATATTATTTGGGGGTCCAGCCATGGAGAAGAGTTTAGACACTAGGAGAAGATAAGGAACACACCCATTATCAAGAAATCACATTAGGATTCTCTTTTTAACCTGTTCCTTAAAACACTAGTGCTTAGGAAATCTATTGGAGGCAGAAGCAGTCAAGGGTAGCTTAGGGTTAGGGTTAGGGTTAGATTGAGGGTTAGGGTATGGCTTAGGGTACGGGTTCGGGGAGGGGTCCGGGTAGGGCGTAGGGTATGGGTTAGGGTTAAGGTTAGGGTTAGTGTTAGGGTTAAGGCTCGGTTTAGGGTACGGGTTAGGATTAGGGTACGCGTTAGGGTTAGGGTAGGGGTTAGGTTTAGGGTACGCGTTAGGGTGAGGGTAGTTATTAAACCTCTCCCTCTCTCTAGATACCCCATAGCACGTAAAGGAATATTATTTGGGTGTCCAGCCATGGAGAAGAGTTTAGACACTAGGAGAAGATGAGGAACACACCCATTATCAAGAAATCACATTAGGATTCTCTTTTTAACCTGTTCCTTAAAACACTAGTGCTTAGGAAATCTATTGGAGGCAGAAGCCGTCAAGGGTAGCTTAGGGTTAGGGTTAGGTTTAGGGTGAGGGTTAGGGTATGGCTTAGGGTACGGGTTTGGGGAGGGGTTCGGGTAGGGCATAGGGGATGGGTTAGGGTTAGGGTTAGGGTTAGTGTTAGGGTTAGGGCTCGGTTTAGGGTACGGGTTAGGATTAGGTTACGCGTTAGGGTTAGGGTAGGGGTTAGGGTTAGGGTACGCGTTAGGGTGAGGGTAGTTATTAAACCTATCACACTCTCTAGATACCCCTTAGCACGTAAAGGAATATTATTTGGGGGTTCAGCCATGGAGAAGAGTTTAGACACTAGGAGAAGATAAGGAACACACCCATTATCAAGAAATCACATTAGGATTCTCTTTTTAACCTGTTCCTTAAAACACTAGTGCTTAGGAAATCTATTGGAGGCAGAAGCAGTCAAGGGTAGCTTAGGGTTTGGGTTAGGGTTAGGGTGAGGGTTAGGGTACGGCTTAGGGTACGGGTTCAGGGAGGGGTTCGGGTAGGGCGTAGGGTATGGGTTAGGGTTAGGGTTAGGGTTAGTGTTAGGTTTAGGGCTCGGTTTAGGGTAAGGGTTAGGATTAGGGTACGCGTTAGGGTTAGGGTAGGGGTTAGGGTTAGGGTACGCGTTAGGGTGAGGGTAGTTATTAAACCTCTCCCTCTCTCTAGATACCCCATAGCACGTAAAGGAATATTATTTGGGTGTCCAGCCATGGAGAAGAGTTTAGACACTAGGAGAAGATGAGGAACACACCCATTATCAAGAAATCACATTAGGATTCTCTTTTTAACCTGTTCCTTAAAACACTAGTGCTTAGGAAATCTATTGGAGGCAGAAGCCGTCAAGGGTAGCTTAGGGTTAGGGTTAGGGTTAGGGTGAGGGTTAGGGTACGGCTTAGGGTACGGGTTCAGAGAGGGGTTCGGGTAGGGCGTAGGGTATGGGTTAGGGTGAGGGTTAGGGTTAGTGTTAGGGTTAGGGCTCGGTTTAGGGTACGGGTTAGGATTAGGGGACGCGTTAGGGTTAGGGTAGGGGTTAGGGTTAGGGTACGCGTTAGGGTGAGGGTAGTTATTAAACCTATCCCACTCTCTAGATACCCCTTAGCAAGTAAAGGAATATTATTTGGGGGTCCAGCCATGGAGAAGAGTTTAGACACGAGGAGAAGATAAGGAACACACCCATTATCAAGAAATCACATTAGGATTCTCTTTTTAACCTGTTCCTTAAAACACTAGTGCTTAGGAAATCTATTGGAGGCAGAAGCAGTCAAGGGTAGCTTAGGGTTAGGGTTAGGGTTAGGGTGAGGGTTAGGGTATGGCTTAGGGTACGGGTTTGGGGAGGGGTTGGGTAGGGCATAGGGGATGGTTTAGGGTTAGGGTTAGGGTTAGTGTTAGGGTTAGGGCTCGGTTTATGGTACGGGTTAAGATTAGGGTACGCGTTAGGGTTAGGGTAGGGGTTAGGGTTAGGGTACGCGTTAGGGTGAGGGTAGTTATTAAACCTCTCCCTCTCTCTAGATACCCCATAGCACGTAAAGGAATATTATTTGGGTGTCCAGCCATGGAGAAGAGTTTAGACACTAGGAGAAGATGAGGAACACACCCATTATCAAGAAATCACATTAGGATTCTATTTTTAACCTGTTCCTTAAAACACTAGTGCTTAGGAAATCTATTGGAGGCAGAAGCCGTCAAGGGTAGCTTAGGGTTAGGGTTAGGGTTAGGCTGAGGGTTAGGGTACGGCTTAGGGTACGGGTTCAGGGTGGGGTTCGGGTAGGGCGTAGGGTATGAGTTAGGGTTAGGGTTAGGGTTAGTGTTAGGGTTAGGGCTTGGTTTAGGGTACGGGTTAGGATTAGGGTACGCGTTAGGGTTAGGGTAGGGGTTAGGGTTAGGGTACGCGTTAGGGTGAGGGTAGTTATTAAACCTATCCCACTCTCTAGATAACCCTTAGCAAGTAAAGGAATATTATTTGGGGGTCCAGCCATGGAGAAGAGTTTAGACACGAGGAGAAGATAAGGAACACACCCATTATCAAGAAATCAAATTAGGATTCTCTTTTTAACCTGTTCCTTAAAACACTAGTGCTTAGGAAATCTATTGGAGGCAGAAGCAGTCAAGGGTAGCTTAGGGTTAGGGTTAGGGTTAGGGTGAGGGTTAGGGTACGGCTTAGGGTACGGGTTCAGGGAGGGGTTCGGGTAGGGCGTAGGGTATGGGTTAGGGTGAGGGTTAGGGTTAGTGTTAGGGTTAGGGCTCGGTTTAGGGTACGGGATAGGATTAGGGTACGCGTTAGTGTTAGGGTAGGGGTTAGGGTTAGGGTACGCGATAGGGTGAGGTTAGTTATTAAACCTATCCCACTCTCTAGATACCCCTTAGCATGTAACGGAATATTATTTGGGGGTCCAGCCATGGAGAAGAGTTTAGACACTAGGAGAAGATAAGGAACACACCCATTATCAAGAAATCACATTAGGATTCTCTTTTTAACCTGTTCCTTAAAACACTAGGGCTTAGGAAATCTATTGGAGGCAGAAGCAGTCAAGGGTAGCTTAGGGTTAGGGTTAGGGTTAGGGTGAGGGTTAGGGTACGGCTTAGGGTACGGGTTCGGGGAGGGGTTTGGGTAGGGCATAGGGTATGGGTTAGGGTGAGGGTTAGGGTTAGTGTTAGGGTTAGGGCTCGGTTTAGGGTACAGGTTAGGATTAGGGTACGCGTTAGGGTTAGGGTAGGGGTTAGGGTTAGGGTACGCTTTTGGGTGAGGGTAGTTATTAAACCTATCCCACTCTCTAGATACCCCTTAGCACGTAAAGGAATATTATTTGGGTGTCCAGCCATGGAGAAGAGTTTAGACACTAGGAGAAGATGAGGTACACACCCATTATCAAGAAATCACAATATGATTCTCTTTTTAAACTGTTCCTTAAAACACTAGTGCTTAGGAAATCTATTGGAGGCAGAAGCAGTCAAGGGGAGCTTAGGGTTAGGGTTAGGGTTAGGGTGAGGGTTAGGGTACGGCTTAGGGTACGGGTTCGGGGAAGGGTTCGGGTAGGGCGTAGGGTATGGGTTAGGGTTAGGGTTAGGGTTAGTGTTAGGGTTAGGGCTCGGTTTAGGGTACGGGTTAGGATTAGGGTATGCGTTAGTGTTAGGGTAGGGGTTAGCGTTAGGGTACGCGATAGGGTGAGGTTAGTTATTAAACCTATCCCACTCTCTAGATACCCCTTAGCATGTAAAGGAATATTATTTGGGGGTCCAGCCATGGAGAAGAGTTTAGACACTAGGAGAAGATAAGGAACACACCCATTATCAAGAAATCACATTAGGATTCTCTTTTTAACCTGTTCCTTAAAACACTAGTGCTTAGGAAATCTATTGGAGGCAGAAGCAGTCAAGGGTAGCTTAGGGTTAGTGTTAGGGTTAGATTGAGTGTTAGGGTATGGCTTAGGGTACGGGTTCGGGGAGGGGTTCGGGTAGGGCGTAGGGTATGGGTTAGGGTTAGGGTTAGGGTTAGTGTTAGGGTTAGGGCTCGGTTTAGGGTACGGGTTAGGATTAGGGTACGCGTTAGGGTTAGGGTAGGGGTTAGGTTTAGGGTACGCGTTAGGGTGAGGGTAGTTATTAAACCTCTCTCTCTCTCTAGATACCCCATAGCACGTAAAGGAATATTATTTGGGTGTCCAGCCATGGAGAAGAGTTTAGACACTAGGAGAAGATGAGGAACACACCCATTATCAAGAAATCACATTAGGATTCTCTTTTTAACCTGTTCCTTAAAACACTAGTGCTTAGGAAATCTATTGGAGTCAGAAGCCGTCAAGGGTAGCTTAGGGTTAGGGTTAGGGTTAGGGTGAGGGTTAGGGTACGGCTTAGGGTACGGGTTCAGTGAGGGGTTCGGGTAGGGCGTAGGGTATGGGTTAGGGTGAGGGTTAGGGTTAGTGTTAGGGTTAGGGCTCGGTTTAGGGTACGGGATAGGATTAGGGTACGCGTTAGGGTTAGGGTAGGGGTTAGGGTTAGGGTACGCTTTTGGTTGAGGGTAGTTATTAAACCTATCCCACTCTCTAGATACCCCTTAGCACGTAAAGGAATATTATTTGGGGTTCAGCCATGGAGAAGAGTTTAGACACTAGGAGAAGATAAGGAACACACCCATTATCAAGAAATCACAATATGATTCTCTTTTTAAACTGTTCCTTAAAACACTAGTGCTTAGGAAATCTATTGGAGGCAGAAGCAGTCAAGGGTAGCTTAGGGTTAGGGTGAGGGTTAGGGTACGGCTTAGGGCACGGGTTCGGGGAAGGGTTCGAGTAGGGCGTAGGGTATGGGTTAGGGTTAGGGTTAGGGTTAGTGTTAGGGTTAGGGCTCGGTTTAGGGTACGGGTTAGGATTAGGGTACGCGTTAGTGTTAGGGTAGGGGTTAGGGTTAGGGTACGCGATAGGGTGAGGTTAGTTATTAAACCTATCCCACTCTCTAGATACCCCTTAGCATGTAAAGGAATATTATTTGGGGGTCCAGCCATGGAGAAGAGTTTAGACACTAGGAGAAGATAAGGAACACACCCATTATCAAGAAATCACATTAGGATTCTCTTTTTAACCTGTTCCTTAAAACACTAGTGCTTAGGAAATCTATTGGAGGCAGAAGCAGTCAAGGGTAACTTAGGGTTAGGGTTAGGGTTAGGGTGAGGGTTAGGGTACGGCTTAGGGTACGGGTTCGGGGAGGGGTTTGGGTAGGGCGTAGGGTATGGGTTAGGGTGAGGGTTAGGGTTAGTGTTAGGGTTAGGGCTCGGTTTAGGGTACAGGTTAGGATTAGGGTACGCGTTAGGGTTAGGGTAGGGGTTAGGGTTAGGGTACGCTGTTGGGTGAGGGTAGTTATTAAACCTATCCCACTCTCTAGATACCCCTTAGCACGTAAAGGAATATTATTTGGGGGTCCAGCCATGGAGAAGAGTTTAGACACTAGGAGAAGATAAGGAACACACCCATTATCAAGAAATCACAATATGATTCTCTTTTTAAACTGTTCCTTAAAACACTAGTGCTTAGGAAATCTATTGGAGGCAGAAGCAGTCAAGGGGAGCTTAGGGTTAGGGTTAGGGTTAGGGTGAGGGTTAGGGTACGGCTTAGGGTACGGGTTCGGGGAAGGGTTCGGGTAGGGCGTAGGGTATGGGTTAGGGTTAGGGTTAGGGTTAGTGTTAGGGTTAGGGCTCGGTTTAGGGTACGGGTTAGGATTAGGGTACGCGTTAGGGTTAGGGTAGGGTTAGGGTTAGGGTACGCGTTAGGGTGAGGGTAGTTATTAAACCTCTCCCTCTCTCTAGATACCCCATAGCACGTAAAGGAATATTATTTGGGTGTCCAGCCATGGAGAAGAGTTTAGACACTAGGAGAAGATGAGGAACACACCATTATCAAGAAATCACATTAGGATTCTCTTTTTAACCTGTTCCTTAAAACACTAGTGCTTAGGAAATCTATTGGAGGCAGAAGCCGTCAAGGGTAGCTTAGGGTTAGGGTTAGGGTTAGGGTGAGGGTTAGGGTACGGCTTAGGGTACGGGTTCAGGGAGGGGTTCGGGTAGGGCGTAGGGTATGGGTTAGGGTTAGGGTTAGGGTTAGTGTTAGGGTTAGGGCTCGGTTTAGGGTACGGGTTAGGATTAGGGTACGCGTTAGGGTTAGGGTAGGGGTTAGGGTTAGGGTACGCGTTAGGGTGAGGGTAGTTATTAAACCTATCCCACTCTCTAGATACCCCTTAGCAAGTAAAGGAATATTATTTGGGGGTCCAGCCATGGAGAAGAGTTTAGACACGAGGAGAAGATAAGGAACACACCCATTATCAAGAAATCAAATTGGATTCTCTTTTTAACCTGTTCCTTAAAACACTAGTGCTTAGGAAATCTATTGGAGGCAGAAGCACTCAAGGGTAGCTTAGGGTTAGGGTTAGGGTTAGGGTGAGGGTTAGGGTACGGCTTAGGGTACGGCTTCGGGCAGGGGTTCGGGTAGGGCGTAGGGTATGGGTTAGGGTGAGGGTTAGGGTTAGTGTTAGGGTTAGGGCTCGGTTTAGGTTACGGGATAGGATTAGGGTACGCGTTAGGGTTAGGGTAGGTGTTAGGGTTAGGGTACGCTTTTGGTTGAGGGTAGTTATTAAACCTATCCCACTCTCTAGATACCCCTTAGCACGTAAAGGAATATTATTTGGGGTTCAGCCATGGAGAAGAGTTTAGACACTAGGAGAAGATAAGGAACACACCCATTATCAAGAAATCACAATATGATTCTCTTTTTAAACTGTTCCTTAAAACACTAGTGCTTAGGAAATCTATTGGAGGCAGAAGCAGTCAAGGGTAGCTTAGGGTTAGGGTTAGGGTTAGGGTGAGGGTTAGGGTACGGCTTAGGGTACGGGTTCGGGGAAGGGTTCGGGTAGGGCGTAGGGTATGTGTTAGGGTTAGGGTTAGGGTTAGTGTTAGGGTTAGGGCTCGGTTTAGGGTACGGGTTAGGATTAGGGTACGCGTTAGTGTTAGGGTAGGGGTTAGGGTTAGAGTACGCGATAGGGTGAGGTTAGTTATTAAACCTATCCCACTCTCTAGATACCCCTTAGCATGTAAAGGAATATTATTTGGGGGTCCAGCCATGGAGAAGAGTTTAGACACTAGGAGAAGATAAGGAACACACCCATTATCAAGAAATCACATTAGGATTCTCTTTTTAACCTGTTCCTTAAAACACTAGTGCTTTGGAAATCTATTGGAGGCAGAAGCAGTCAAGGGTAGCTTAGGGTTAGGGTTAGGGTTAGATTGAGGGTTAGGGTATGGCTTAGGGTACGGGTTCGGGGAGGGGTTCGGGTAGGGCGTAGGTTATGGGTTAGGGTTAGGGTTAGGGTTAGTGTTAGGGTTAGGGCTCGGTTTAGGGTATGGGTTAGGATTAGGGTACGCGTTAGGGTTAAGGTAGGGGTTAGGGTTAGGGTACGCGTTAGGGTGAGGGTAGTTATTAAACCTCTCCCTCTCTCTAGATACCCCATAGCACGTAAAGGAATATTATTTGGGGATCCTGCCATGGAGAAGAGTTTAGACACGAGGAGAAGATAAGGAACACACCCATTATCAAGAAGTCACATTAGGATTCTCTTTTTAACCTGTTCCTTAAAACACTAGTGCTTAGGAAATCTATTGGAGGCAGAAGCCGTCAAGGGTAGCTTAGGGTTAGGGTTAGGGTTAGGGTGAGGGTTAGGGTACGGCTTAGGGTACGGGTTCAGGGAGGGGTTCGGGTAGGGCGTAGGGTATGGGTTAGGGTTAGGGTTAGGGTTAGTGTTAGGGTTAGGGCTCGGTTTAGGGTACGGGTTAGGATTAGGGTACGCGTTAGGGTTAGGGTAGGGATTAGGGTTACTGTACGCGATAGGGTGAGGTTAGTTATTAAACCTATCCCACTCTCTAGATACCCCTTAGCATGTAAAGGAATATTATTTGGGGGTCCAGCCGTTGAGAAGAGTTTAGACACTAGGAGAAGATAAGGAACACACCCATTATCAAGAAATCACATTAGGATTCTCTTTTTAACCTGTTCCTTAAAACACTAGTGCTTAGGAAATCTATTGGAGGCAGAAGCAGTCAAGGGTAGCTTAGGGTTAGGGTTAGGGTTAGATTGAGGGTTAGGGTATGGCTTAGGGTACGAGTTCGGGGAGGGGTTCGGGTAGGGCGTAGGGTATGTGTTAGGGTTAGGGTTAGGGTTAGTGTTAGGGTTAGGGCTCGGTTTAGGGTACGGGTTAGGATTAGGGTACGCGTTAGGGTTAGGGTAGGGGTTAGGTTTAGGTTACGCGTTAGGGTGAGGGTAGTTATTAAACCTCTCCCTCTCTCTAGATACCCCATAGCACGTAAAGGAATATTATTTGGGTGTCCAGCCATGGAGAAGAGTTTAGACACTAGGAGAAGATGAGGAACACACCCATTATCAAGAAATCACATTAGGATTCTCTTTTTAACCTGTTCCTTAAAACACTAGTGCTTAGGAAATCTATTGGAGGCAGAAGCAGTCAAGGGTAGCTTAGGGTTTGGGTTAGGGTTAGGGTGAGGGTTAGGGTACGGCTTAGGGTACGGGTTCAGGGAGGGGTTCGGGTAGGGCGTAGGGTATGGGTTAGGGTTAGGGTTAGGGTTAGTGTTAGGGTTAGGGCTCGGTTTAGGGTACGGGTTAGGATTAGGGTACGCGTTAGGGTTAGGGTAGGGGTTAGGGTTAGGGTACGCGTTAGGGTGAGGGTAGTTATTAAACCTATCCCACTCTCTAGATACCCCTTAGCAAGTAAAGGAATATTATTTGGGGGTCCAGCCATGGAGAAGAGTTTAGACACGAGGAGAAGATAAGGAACACACCCATTATCATGAAATCAAATTAGGATTCTCTTTTTAACCTGTTCCTTAAAACACTAGTGCTTAGGAAATCTATTGGAGGCAGAAGCAGTCAAGGGTAGCTTAGGGTTAGGGTTAGGGTTAGGGTGAGGGTTAGGGTACGGCTTAGGGTACGGGTTCGGGGAAGGGTTCGGGTAGGGCGTAGGGTATGGGTTAGGGTTAGGGTTAGGGTTAGTGTCAGGGTTAGGGCTCGGTTTAGGGTACGGGTTAGGATTAGGGTACGCGTTAGTGTTAGGGTAAGGGTTAGGGTTAGGGTACGCGATAGGTTGAGGTTAGTTATTAACCTATCCCACTCTCTAGATACCCCTTAGCATGTAAAGGAATAATATTTGGGGGTCCAGCCATGGAGAAGAGTTTAGACACTAGGAGAAGATAAGGAACACACCCATTATCAAGAAATCACATTAGGATTCTCTTTTTAACCTGTTCCTTAAAACACTAGTGCTTAGGAAATCTATTGGAGGCAGAAGCAGTCAAGGGGAGCTTAGGGTTAGGGTTTGGGTTAGATTGAGGGTTAGGGTACGGCTTAGGGTACGGGTTCGGGGAGGGGTTCGGGTAGGGCGTAGGGTATGGGTTAGGGTTAGGGTTAGGGTTAGTGTTAGGCTTAGGGCTCGGTTTAGGGTACGGGTTAGGATTAGGGTACGCGTTAGGGTTAGGGTAGGGGTTAGGGTTAGGGTACGCGTTAGGGTGAGGGTAGTTATTAAACCTCTCCCTCTCTCTAGATACCCCATAGCACGTAAAGGAATATTATTTGGGGGTCCAGCCATGGAGAAGAGTTTAGACACTAGGAGAAGATGAGGAACACACCCATTATCAAGAAACCACATTAGGATTCTCTTTTTAACCTGTTCCTTAAAACACTAGTGCTTAGGAAATCTATTGGAGGCAGAAGCAGTCAAGGGTAGCTTAGGGTTAGTGTTAGGGTTAGGGTGAGGGTTAGGGTATGGCTTAGGGTACGGGTTCGGGGAGGCGTTCGGGTAGGGCGTAGGGTATGGGTTAGGGTTAGGGTTAGGGTTAGTGTTAGGGTTAGGGCTCGGTTTAGGGTACGGGTTAGGATTAGGGTACGCGTTAGGGTTAGGGTAGGGGTTAGGGTTAGGGTACGCGTTAGGGTGAGGGTAGTTATTAAACCTATCCCACTCTCTAGATACCCCTTAGCAAGTAAAGGAATATTATTTGGGGGTCCAGCCATGGAGAAGAGTTTAGACACGAGGAGAAGATAAGGAACACACCCATTATCAAGAAATCACATTAGGATTCTCTTTTTAACCTGTTCCTTAAAACACTAGTGCTTAGGAAATCTATTGGAGGCAGAAGCAGTCAAGGGTAGCTTAGGGTTAGGGTTAGGGTTAGGGTGAGGGTTAGGGTACGGCTTAGGGTACGGGTTCGGGGAGGGGTTCGGTTAGGGCGTAGGGTATGGGTTACGGTGAGGGTTAGGGTTAGTGTTAGGGTTAGGGATCGGTTTAGGGTACGGGTTAGGATTAGGGTACGCGTTAGGGTTAGGGTAGGGGTTAGGGTTAGGGTACACGTTAGGGTGAGGGTAGTTATTAAACCTATCCCACTCTCTAGATACCCCTTAGCACGTAAAGGAATATTATTTGGGGGTCCAGCCATGGAGAAGAGTTTAGACACGAGGAGAAGATAAGGAACACACCCCTTATCAAGAAATCACATTAGGATTCTCTTTTTAACCTGTTCCTTAAAACACTAGTGCTTAGGAAATCTATTGGAGGCAGAAGCAGTCAAGGGTAGCTTAGGGTTAGGGTTAGGGTTAGATTGAGGGTTAGGGTATGGCTTAGGGTACGGGTTCGGGGAGGGGTTCGGGTAGGGCGTAGGGTATGGGTTAGGGTTAGGGTTAGGGTTAGTGTTAGGTTTAGGGCTCGGTTTAGGGTACGGGTTAGGATTAGGGTACGCGTTAGGGTTAGGGTAGGGGTTAGGGTTAGGGTACGCGATAGGGTGAGGTTAGTTATTAAACCTATCCCACTCTCTAGATACCCCTTAGCATGTAAAGGAATATTATTTGGGGGTCCAGCCATGGAGAAGAGTTTAGACACTAGGAGAAGATAAGGAACACACCCATTATCAAGAAATCACATTAGGATTCTCTTTTTAACCTGTTCCTTAAAACACTAGTGCTTAGGAAATCTATTGGAGGCAGAAGCCATCAAGGGTAGCTTAGTGTTAGGGTTAGGGTTAGGGTGAGGGTTAGGGTTCGGCTTAGGGTACGGGTTTGGGGAGGGGTTCGGGTAGGGCATAGGGGTTGGGTTATGGTTAGGGTTAGGGTTAGTGTTAGGGTTAGGGCTCGGTTTAGGGTACGGGTTAGGATTAGGGTACGCGTTAGGGTTAGGGTAGGGGTTAGGGTTAGGGTACGCGTTAGGGTGAGGGTAGTTATTAAACCTATCACACTCTCTAGATACCCCTTAGCACGTAAAGGAATATTATTTGGGGATCCTGCCATGGAGAAGAGTTTAGACACGAGGAGAATATAAGGAACACACCCATTATCAAGAACTCACATTAGGATTATCTTTTTAACCTGTTCCTTAAAACTCTAGTGCTTAGGAAATCTATTGGAGGCAGAAGCCGTCAACGGTAGCTTAGGGTTAGGGTTAGGGTTAGGGTGAGGGTTAGGGTACGGCTTAGGGTACGAGTTCGGGGAGGAGTTCGGGTAGGGCGTAGGGTATGGGTTAGGGTTAGGGTTAGGGTTAGTGTTAGGGTTAGGGCTCGGTTTAGGGTACGGGTTAGGATTAGGGTACGCGTTAGGGTTAGGTTAGGGGTTAGGGTTAGGGTACGCGTTAGGGTGAGGGTAGTTATTAAACCTATCCCACTCTCTAGATACCCCTTAGCACGTAAAGGAATATTATTTGGGGGTCCAGCCATGGAGAAGAGTTTAGACACGAGGAGAAGATAAGGAACACACCCATTATCAAGAAATCACATTAGGATTCTCTTTTTAACCTGTTCCTTAAAACACTAGTGCTTAGGAAATATATTGGAGGCAGAAGCAGTCAATGGTAGCTTAGGGTTAGGGTTAGGGTTAGGGTGAGGGTTAGGGTACGGCTTAGGGTACGGGTTCGGGGAGGGGTTCGGGTAGGGCGTAGGGTATGGGTTAGGGTTAGGGTTAGTGTTAGGGTTAGGGCTCGGTTTAGGGTAAGGGTTAGGATTAGGGTACGCGTTAGGGTTATGGTAGGGGTTAGGGTTAGGGTACGCGTTAGGGTGAGGGTAGTTATTAAACCTCTCCCTCTCTCTAGATACCCCATAGCACGTAAAGGAATATTATTTGGGGGTCCAGCCATGGAGAAGAGTTTAGACACTAGGAGAAGATGAGGAACACACCCATTATCAAGAAATCACATTAGGATTCTCTTTTTAACCTGTTCCTTAAAACACTAGTGCTTAGGAAATCTATTGGAGGCAGAAGCAGTCAAGGGTAGCTTAGGGTTAGTGTTAGGGTTAGGGTGAGGGTTAGGATATGGCTTAGGGTACGGGTTCGGGGAGGCGTTCGGGTTGGACGTAGGGTATGGGTTAGGGTTAGGTTTAGGGTTAGTGTTAGGGTTAGGGCTCGGTTTAGGGTACGGGTTAGGATTAGGGTACGCGTTAGGGTTAGGGTAGGGGTTAGGGTTAGGGTACGCGTTAGGGTGAGGGTAGTTATTAAACCTATCCCACTCTCTAGATACCCCTTAGCAAGTAAAGGAATATTATTTGGGGGTCCAGCCATGGAGAAGAGTTTAGACACGAGGAGAAGATAAGGAACACACCCATTATCAAGAAATCACATTAGGATTCTCTTTTTAACCTGTTCCTTAAAACACTAGTGCTTAGGAAATCTATTGGAGGCAGAAGCCGTCAAGGGTAGCTTAGGGTTAGGGTTAGGGTTAGGGTGAGGGTTAGGGTATGGCTTAGGGTACGGGTTCGGGGAAGGGTTCGGGTAGGGCATAGGTTATGGGTTAGGGTTAGGGTTAGGGTGAGTGTTAGGGTTAGGGCTCGGTTTATGGTACGGGTTAGGATTAGGGTACGCGTTAGTGTTAGGGTAGGGGTTAGGGTTAGGGTACGCGATAGGGTGAGGTTAGTTATTAAACCTATCCCACTCTCTAGATACCCCTTAGCATGTAAAGGAATATTATTTGGGGGTCCAGCCATGGAGAAGAGTTTAGACACTAGGAGAAGATAAGGAACACACCCATTATCAAGAAATCACATTAGGATTCTCTTTTTAACTTGTTCCTTAAAACACTAGTGCTTAGGAAATCTATTGGAGGCAGAAGCAGTCAAGGGGAGCTTAGGGTTAGGGTTTGGGTTAGATTGAGGGTTAGGGTACGGCTTAGGGTACGGGTTCGGGGAGGGGTTCGGGTAGGGCGTAGGGTATGGGTTAGGGTTAGGGTTAGGGTTAGTGTTAGGGTTAGGGCTCGGTTTAGGGTACGGGTTAGGATTAGGGTACGCATTAGGGTTAGGGTAGGGGTTAGGGTTAGGGTACGCGTTAGGGTGAGGGTAGTTATTAAACCTATCCCACTCTCTAGATACCCCTTAGCAAGTAAAGGAATATTATTTGGGGGTCCAGCCATGCAGAAGAGTTTAGACACGAGGAGAAGATAAGGAACACACCCATTATCAAGAAATCACATTAGGATTCTCTTTTTAACCTGTTCCTTAAAACACTAGTGCTTAGGAAATCTATTTTAGGCAGAAGCCGTCAAGGGTAGCTTAGGGTTAGGGTTAGGGTTAGGGTGAGGGTTAGGGTATGGCTTAGGGTACGGGTTCGGGGAAGGGTTCGGGTAGGGCATAGGGTATGGGTTAGTGTTAGGGTTAGGGTTAGTGTTAGGGTTAGGGCTCGGTTTAGGGTACGGGTTAGGATTAGGGTACGCGTTAGTGTTAGGGTAGGGGTTAGGGTTAGGGTACGCGATAGGGTGAGGTTAGTTATTAAACCTATCCCACTCTCTAGATACCCCTTAGCATGTAAAGGAATATTATTTGGGGGTCCAGCCATGGAGAAGAGTTTAGACACTAGGAGAAGATAAGGAACACACCCATTATCAAGAAATCACATTAGGATTCTCTTTTTAACCTGTTCCTTAAAACACTAGTGCTTAGGAAATCTATTGGAGGCAGAAGCAGTCAAGGGTAGCTTAGGGTTAGGGTTAGGGTTAGGGTGAGGGTTAGGGTACGGCTTAGGGTACGGGTTCGGGGAGGGGTTCGGGTAGGGCGTAGGGTATGGGTTAGGGTGAGGGTTAGGGTTAGTGTTAGGGTTAAGGCTCGGTTTAGGGTACGGGTTAGGATTAGGGTACGCGTTAGGGTTAGGGTAGGGGTTAGGGTTAGGGTACGCTTTTGGGTGAGGGTAGTTATTAAACCTATCCCACTCTCTAGATACCCCATAGCACGTAAAGTAATATTATTTGGGGGTCCAGCCATGGAGAAGAGTTTAGACACTAGGAGAAGATAAGGAACACACCCATTATCAAGAAATCACATTAGGATTCTCTTTTTAACCTGTTCCTTAAAACACTAGTGCTTAGGAAATCTATTGGAGGCAGAAGCAGTCAAGGGGAGCTTAGGGTTAGGGTTTGGGTTAGATTGAGGGTTAGGGTACGGCTTAGGGTACGGGTTCGGGGAGGGGTTCGGGTAGGGCGTAGGGTATGGGTTAGGGTTAGGGTTAGGGTTAGTGTTAGGGTTAGGGCTCGGTTTAGGGTACGGGTTAGGATTAGGGTACGCGTTAGGGTTAGGGTAGGTGTTAGGGTTAGGGTACGCGTTAGGGTGAGGGTAGTTATTAAACCTCTCCCTCTCTCTAGATACCCCATAGCACGTAAAGGAATATTATTTGGGGGTCCAGCCATGGAGAAGAGTTTAGACACTAGGAGAAGATGAGGAACACACCCATTATCAAGAAATCACATTAGGATTCTCTTTTTAACCTGTTCCTTAAAACACTAGTGCTTAGGAAATCTATTGGAGGCAGAAGCAGTCAAGGGTAGTTTAGGGTTAGTGTTAGGGTTAGGGTGAGGGTTAGGGTATCGCTTAGGGTACGGGTTCGGGGAGGCGTTCGGGTAGGGCGTAGGGTATGGGTTAGGGTTAGGGTTAGGGTTAGTGTTAGGGTTAGGGCTCGGTTTAGGGTACGGGTTAGGATTAGGGTACGCGTTAGGGTTAGGGTAGGGGTTAGGGTTAGGGTACGCGTTAGGGTGAGGGTAGTTATTAAACCTATCCCACTCTCTAGATACCCCTTAGCAAGTAAAGGAATATTATTTGGGGGTCCAGCCATGGAGAAGAGTTTAGACACGAGGAGAAGATAAGGAACACACCCATTATCAAGAAATCACATTAGGATTCTCTTTTTAACCTGTTCCTTAAAACACTAGTGCTTAGGAAATCTATTGGAGGCAGAAGCCGTCAAGGGTAGCTTAGGGTTAGGGTTAGGGTTAGGGTGAGGGTTAGGGTATGGCTTAGGGTACGGGTTCGGGGAAGGGTTCGGGTAGGGCATAGGGTATGGGTTAGGGTTAGGGTTAGGGTTAGTGTTAGGGTTAGGGCTCGGTTTAGGGTACGGGTTAGGATTAGGGTACGCGTTAGGGTTAGGGTAGGGGTTAGGGTTAGGGTACGCGTTAGGGTGAGGGTAGTTATTAAACCTATCCCACTCTCTAGATACCCCTTAGCATGTAAAGGAATATTATTTGGGGGTCCAGCCATGGAGAAGAGTTTAGACACTAGGAGAAGATAAGGAACACACCCATTATCAAGAAATCACATTAGGATTCTCTTTTTAACCTGTTCCTTAAAACACTAGTGCTTAGGAAATCTATTGGAGGCAGAAGCAGTCAAGGGTAGCTTAGGGTTAGGGTTAGGGTTAGGGTGAGGGTTAGGGTACGGCTTAGGGTACGGGTTCGGGGAGGGGTTCGGGTAGGGCGTAGGGTATGGGTTAGGGTGAGGGTTAGGGTTAGTGTTAGGGTTAAGGCTCGGTTTAGGGTACGGGTTAGGATTAGGGTACGCGTTAGGGTTAGGGTAGGGGTTAGGGTTAGGGTACGCTTTTGGGTAAGGGTAGTTATTAAACCTATCCCACTCTCTAGATACCCCATAGCACGTAAAGTAATATTATTTGGGGATCCAGCCATGGAGAAGAGTTTAGACACTAGGAGAAGATAAGGAACACACCCATTATCAAGAAATCACAATATGATTCTCTTTTTAAACTGTTCCTTAAAACACTAGTGCTTAGGAAATCTATTGGAGGCAGAAGCAGTCAAGGGTAGCTTAGGGTTAGGGTTAGGGTTAGGGTGAGGGTTAGGGTACGGCTTCGGGTACGGGTTCGGGGAAGGGTTCGGGTAGGGCGTAGGGTATGGGTTAGGGTTAGGGTTAGGGTTAGTGTCAGGGTTAGGGCTCGGTTTAGGGTACGGGTTAGGATTAGGGTACGCGTTAGTGTTAGGGTAGGGGTTAGGGTTAGGGTACGCGATAGGGTGAGGTTAGTTATTAAACCTATCCCACTCTCTAGATACCCGTTAGCATGTAAAGTAATAATATTTGGGGGTCCAGCCATGGAGAAGAGTTTAGACACGAGGAGAAGATAAGGAACACACCCCTTATCAAGAAATCACATTAGGATTCTCTTTTTAACCTGTTCCTTAAAACACTAGTGCTTAGGAAATCTATTGGAGTCAGAAGCAGTCAAGGGTAGCTTAGGGTTAGGGTTAGGGTTAGGGTGAGGGTTAGGGTACGGCTTAGGGTACGGGTTCGGGGAGGGGTTCGGGTAGGGCGTAGGGTATGGTTTAGGGTGAGGGTTAGGGTTAGTGTTAGGGTTAGGGCTCGGTTTAGGGTACGGGTTAGGATTAGGGTACGCGTTAGGGTTAGGGTAGGGGTTAGGGTTAGGGTACGCTTTTGGGTGAGGGTAGTTATTAAACCTATCCCACTCTCTAGATACCCCATAGCACGTAAAATAATATTATTTGGGGGTCCAGCCATGGAGAAGAGTTTAGACACTAGGAGAAGATAAGGAACACACCCATTATCAAGAAATCACAATATGATTCTCTTTTTAAACTGTTCCTTAAAACACTAGTGCTTAGGAAATCTATTGGAGGCAGAAGCAGTCAAGGGTAGCTTAGGGTTAGGGTTAGGGTTAGGGTGAGTGTTAGGGTACGGCTTAGGGTACGGGTTCGGGGAAGGGTTCGGGTAGGGCGTAGGGTATGGGTTAGGGTTAGGGTTAGGGTTAGTGTCAGGGTTAGGGCTCGGTTTAGGGTACGGTTTGGATTAGGGTACGCGTTAGTGTTAGGGTAGGGGTTAGGGTTAGGGTACGCGATAGGGTGAGGTTAGTTATTAAACCTATCCCACTCTCTAGATACCCCTTAGCATGTAAAGGAATAATATTTGGGGGTCCAGCCATGGAGAAGAGTTTAGACACTAGGAGAAGATAAGGAACACACCCATTATCAAGAAATCACATTAGGATTCTCTTTTTAACCTGTTCCTTAAAACACTAGTGCTTAGGAAATATATTGGAGGCAGAAGCAGTCAATGGTAGCTTAGGGTTAGGGTTAGGGTTAGGGTGAGGGTTAGGGTACGGCTTAGGGTACGGGTTCGGGGAGGGGTTCGGGTAGGGCGTAGGGTATGGGTTAGGGTTAGGGTTAGTGTTAGGGTTAGGGCTCGGTTTAGGGTAAGGGTTAGGATTAGGGTACGCGTTAGGGTTATGGTAGGGGTTAGGGTTAGGGTACGCGTTAGGGTGAGGGTAGTTATTAAACCTCTCCCTCTCTCTAGATACCCCATAGCACGTAAAGGAATATTATTTGGGGGTCCAGCCATGGAGAAGAGTTTAGACACTAGGAGAAGATGAGGAACACACCCATTATCAAGAAATCACATTAGGATTCTCTTTTTAACCTGTTCCTTAAAACACTAGTGCTTAGGAAATCTATTGGAGGCAGAAGCAGTCAAGGGTAGCTTAGGGTTAGTGTTAGGGTTAGGGTGAGGGTTAGGGTACGGCTTAGGGTACGGGTTCGGGGAGGGGTTCGGGTAGGGCGTAGGGTATGGTTTAGGGTGAGGGTTAGGGTTAGTGTTAGGGTTAGGGCTCGGTTTAGGGTACGGGTTAGGATTAGGGTACGCGTTAGGGTTAGGGTAGGGGTTAGGGTTAGGGTACGCTTTTGGGTGAGGGTAGTTATTAAACCTATCCCACTCTCTAGATACCCCATAGCACGTAAAGTAATATTATTTGGGGGTCCAGCCATGGAGAAGAGTTTAGACACTAGGAGAAGATAAGGAACACACCCATTATCAAGAAATCACATTAGGATTCTCTTTTTAACCTGTTCCTTAAAACACTAGTGCTTAGGAAATCTATTGGAGGCAGAAGCAGTCAAGGGGAGCTTAGGGTTAGGGTTTGGGTTAGATTGAGGGTTAGGGTACGGCTTAGGGTACGGGTTCGGGGAGGGGTTCGGGTAGGGCGTAGGGTATGGGTTAGGGTTAGGGTTAGGGTTAGTGTTAGGGTTAGGGCTCGGTTTAGGGTACGGGTTAGGATTAGGGTACGCGTTAGGGTTAGGGTAGGTGTTAGGGTTAGGGTACGCGTTAGGGTGAGGGTAGTTATTAAACCTCTCCCTCTCTCTAGATACCCCATAGCACGTAAAGGAATATTATTTGGGGGTCCAGCCATGGAGAAGAGTTTAGACACTAGGAGAAGATGAGGAACACACCCATTATCAAGAAATCACATTAGGATTCTCTTTTTAACCTGTTCCTTAAAACACTAGTGCTTAGGAAATCTATTGGAGGCAGAAGCAGTCAAGGGTAGTTTAGGGTTAGTGTTAGGGTTAGGGTGAGGGTTAGGGTATCGCTTAGGGTACGGGTTCGGGGAGGCGTTCGGGTAGGGCGTAGGGTATGGGTTAGGGTTAGGGTTAGGGTTAGTGTTAGGGTTAGGGCTCGGTTTAGGGTACGGGTTAGGATTAGGGTACGCGTTAGGGTTAGGGTAGGGGTTAGGGTTAGGGTACGCGTTAGGGTGAGGGTAGTTATTAAACCTATCCCACTCTCTAGATACCCCTTAGCAAGTAAAGGAATATTATTTGGGGGTCCAGCCATGGAGAAGAGTTTAGACACGAGGAGAAGATAAGGAACACACCCATTATCAAGAAATCACATTAGGATTCTCTTTTTAACCTGTTCCTTAAAACACTAGTGCTTAGGAAATCTATTGGAGGCAGAAGCCGTCAAGGGTAGCTTAGGGTTAGGGTTAGGGTTAGGGTGAGGGTTAGGGTATGGCTTAGGGTACGGGTTCGGGGAAGGGTTCGGGTAGGGCATAGGGTATGGGTTAGGGTTAGGGTTAGGGTTAGTGTTAGGGTTAGGGCTCGGTTTAGGGTACGGGTTAGGATTAGGGTACGCGTTAGGGTTAGGGTAGGGGTTAGGGTTAGGGTACGCGTTAGGGTGAGGGTAGTTATTAAACCTATCCCACTCTCTAGATACCCCTTAGCATGTAAAGGAATATTATTTGGGGGTCCAGCCATGGAGAAGAGTTTAGACACTAGGAGAAGATAAGGAACACACCCATTATCAAGAAATCACATTAGGATTCTCTTTTTAACCTGTTCCTTAAAACACTAGTGCTTAGGAAATCTATTGGAGGCAGAAGCAGTCAAGGGTAGCTTAGGGTTAGGGTTAGGGTTAGGGTGAGGGTTAGGGTACGGCTTAGGGTACGGGTTCGGGGAGGGGTTCGGGTAGGGCGTAGGGTATGGGTTAGGGTGAGGGTTAGGGTTAGTGTTAGGGTTAAGGCTCGGTTTAGGGTACGGGTTAGGATTAGGGTACGCGTTAGGGTTAGGGTAGGGGTTAGGGTTAGGGTACGCTTTTGGGTAAGGGTAGTTATTAAACCTATCCCACTCTCTAGATACCCCATAGCACGTAAAGTAATATTATTTGGGGATCCAGCCATGGAGAAGAGTTTAGACACTAGGAGAAGATAAGGAACACACCCATTATCAAGAAATCACAATATGATTCTCTTTTTAAACTGTTCCTTAAAACACTAGTGCTTAGGAAATCTATTGGAGGCAGAAGCAGTCAAGGGTAGCTTAGGGTTAGGGTTAGGGTTAGGGTGAGGGTTAGGGTACGGCTTCGGGTACGGGTTCGGGGAAGGGTTCGGGTAGGGCGTAGGGTATGGGTTAGGGTTAGGGTTAGGGTTAGTGTCAGGGTTAGGGCTCGGTTTAGGGTACGGGTTAGGATTAGGGTACGCGTTAGTGTTAGGGTAGGGGTTAGGGTTAGGGTACGCGATAGGGTGAGGTTAGTTATTAAACCTATCCCACTCTCTAGATACCCGTTAGCATGTAAAGTAATAATATTTGGGGGTCCAGCCATGGAGAAGAGTTTAGACACGAGGAGAAGATAAGGAACACACCCCTTATCAAGAAATCACATTAGGATTCTCTTTTTAACCTGTTCCTTAAAACACTAGTGCTTAGGAAATCTATTGGAGTCAGAAGCAGTCAAGGGTAGCTTAGGGTTAGGGTTAGGGTTAGGGTGAGGGTTAGGGTACGGCTTAGGGTACGGGTTCGGGGAGGGGTTCGGGTAGGGCGTAGGGTATGGTTTAGGGTGAGGGTTAGGGTTAGTGTTAGGGTTAGGGCTCGGTTTAGGGTACGGGTTAGGATTAGGGTACGCGTTAGGGTTAGGGTAGGGGTTAGGGTTAGGGTACGCTTTTGGGTGAGGGTAGTTATTAAACCTATCCCACTCTCTAGATACCCCATAGCACGTAAAATAATATTATTTGGGGGTCCAGCCATGGAGAAGAGTTTAGACACTAGGAGAAGATAAGGAACACACCCATTATCAAGAAATCACAATATGATTCTCTTTTTAAACTGTTCCTTAAAACACTAGTGCTTAGGAAATCTATTGGAGGCAGAAGCAGTCAAGGGTAGCTTAGGGTTAGGGTTAGGGTTAGGGTGAGTGTTAGGGTACGGCTTAGGGTACGGGTTCGGGGAAGGGTTCGGGTAGGGCGTAGGGTATGGGTTAGGGTTAGGGTTAGGGTTAGTGTCAGGGTTAGGGCTCGGTTTAGGGTACGGTTTGGATTAGGGTACGCGTTAGTGTTAGGGTAGGGGTTAGGGTTAGGGTACGCGATAGGGTGAGGTTAGTTATTAAACCTATCCCACTCTCTAGATACCCCTTAGCATGTAAAGGAATAATATTTGGGGGTCCAGCCATGGAGAAGAGTTTAGACACTAGGAGAAGATAAGGAACACACCCATTATCAAGAAATCACATTAGGATTCTCTTTTTAACCTGTTCCTTAAAACACTAGTGCTTAGGAAATATATTGGAGGCAGAAGCAGTCAATGGTAGCTTAGGGTTAGGGTTAGGGTTAGGGTGAGGGTTAGGGTACGGCTTAGGGTACGGGTTCGGGGAGGGGTTCGGGTAGGGCGTAGGGTATGGGTTAGGGTTAGGGTTAGTGTTAGGGTTAGGGCTCGGTTTAGGGTAAGGGTTAGGATTAGGGTACGCGTTAGGGTTATGGTAGGGGTTAGGGTTAGGGTACGCGTTAGGGTGAGGGTAGTTATTAAACCTCTCCCTCTCTCTAGATACCCCATAGCACGTAAAGGAATATTATTTGGGGGTCCAGCCATGGAGAAGAGTTTAGACACTAGGAGAAGATGAGGAACACACCCATTATCAAGAAATCACATTAGGATTCTCTTTTTAACCTGTTCCTTAAAACACTAGTGCTTAGGAAATCTATTGGAGGCAGAAGCAGTCAAGGGTAGCTTAGGGTTAGTGTTAGGGTTAGGGTGAGGTTTAGGGTATGGCTTAGGGTACGGGTTCGGGGAGGCGTTCGGGTAGGGCGTAGGGTATGGGTTAGGGTTAGGGTTAGGGTTAGTGTTAGGGTTAGGGCTCGGTTTAGGGTACGGGTTAGGATTAGGGTACGCGTTAGGGTTAGGGTAGCGGTTAGGGTTAGGGTACGCGTTAGGGTCAGGGTAGTTATTAAACCTATCCCACTCTCTAGATACCCCTTAGCAAGTAAAGGAATATTACTTGGGGGTCCAGCCATGGAGAAGAGTTTAGACACGAGGAGAAGATAAGGAACACACCCATTATCAAGAAATCACATTAGGATTCTCTTTTTAACCTGTTCCTTAAAACACTAGTGCTTAGGAAATCTATTTTAGGCAGAAGCCGTCAAGGGTAGCTTAGGGTTAGGGTTAGGGTTAGGGTGAGGGTTAGGGTATGGCTTAGGGTACGGGTTCGGGGAAGGGTCCGGGTAGGGCATAGGGTATGGGTTAGGGTTAGGGTTAGGGTTAGTGTTAGGGTTAGGGCTCGGTTTAGGGTACGGGTTAGGATTAGGGTACGCGTTAGTGTTAGGGTAGGGGTTAGGGTTAGGGTACGCGATAGGGTGAGGTTAGTTATTAAACCTATCCCACTCTCTAGATACCCCTTAGCATGTAAAGGAATATTATTTGGGGGTCCAGCCATGGAGAAGAGTTTAGACACTAGGAGAAGATAAGGAACACACGCATTATCAAGAAATCACATTAGGATTCTCTTTTTAACCTGTTCCTTAAAACACTAGTGCTTAGGAAATCTATTGGAGGCAGAAGCAGTCAAGGGTAGCTTAGGGTTAGGGTTAGGGTTAGGGTGAGGGTTAGGGTACGGCTTAGGGTATGGGTTCGGGGAGGGGTTCGGGTAGGGCGTAGGGTATGGGTTAGGGTGAGGGTTAGGGTTAGTGTTAGGGTTAAGGCTCGGTTTAGGGTACGGGTTAGGATTAGGGTACGCGTTAGGGTTAGGGTAGGGGTTAGGGTTAGGGTACGCTTTTGGGTGAGGGTAGTTATTAAACCTATCCCACTCTCTAGATACCCCATAGCACGTAAAGTAATATTATTTGGGGGTCCAGCCATGGAGAAGAGTTTAGACACTAGGAGAAGATAAGGAACACACCGATTATCAAGAAATCACATTAGGATTCTCTTTTTAACCTGTTCCTTAAAACACTAGTGCTTAGGAAATCTATTGGAGGCAGAAGCAGTCATGGGGAGCTTAGGGTTAGGGTTTGGGTTAGATTGAGGGTTAGGGTACGGCTTAGGGTACGGGTTCGGGGAGGGGTTCGGGTAGGGCGTAGGGTATGGGTTAGGGTTAGGGTTAGGGTTAGTGTTAGGGTTAGGGCTCGGTTTAGGGTACGGGTTAGGATTAGGGTACGCGTTAGGGTTAGGGTAGGTGTTAGGGTTAGGGTACGCGTTAGGGTGAGGGTAGTTATTAAACCTCTCCCTCTCTCTAGATACCCCATAGCACGTAAAGGAATATTATTTGGGGGTCCAGCCATGGAGAAGAGTTTAGACACTAGGAGAAGATGAGGAACACACCCATTATCAAGAAATCACATTAGGATTCTCTTTTTAACCTGTTCCTTAAAACACTAGTGCTTAGGAAATCTATTGGAGGCAGAAGCAGTCAAGGGTAGTTTAGGGTTAGTGTTAGGGTTAGGGTGAGGGTTAGGGTATGGCTTAGGGTACGGGTTCGGGGAGGCGTTCGGGTAGGGCGTAGGGTATGGGTTAGGGTTAGGGTTAGGGTTATTGTTAGGGTTAGGGCTCGGTTTAGGGTACGGGTTAGGATTAGGGTACGCGTTAGGGTTAGGGTAGGGGTTAGGGTTAGGGTACGCGTTAGGGTGAGGGTAGTTATTAAACCTATCCCACTCTCTAGATACCCCTTAGCAAGTAAAGGAATATTATTTGGGGGTCCAGCCATGGAGAAGAGTTTAGACACGAGGAGAAGATAAGGAACACACCCATTATCAAGAAATCACATTAGGATTCTCTTTTTAACCTGTTCCTTAAAACACTAGTGCTTAGGAAATCTATTGGAGGCAGAAGCCGTCAAGGGTAGCTTAGGGTTAGGGTTAGGGTTAGGGTGAGGGTTAGGGTATGGCTTAGGGTACGGGTTCGGGGAAGGGTTCGGGTAGGGCATAGGGTATGGGTTAGGGTTAGGGTTAGGGTTAGTGTTAGGGTTAGGGCTCGGTTTAGGGTACGGGTTAGGATTAGGGTACGCGTTAGTGTTAGGGTAGGGGTTAGGGTTAGGGTACGCGATAGGGTGAGGTTAGTTATTAAACCTATCCCACTCTCTAGATACCCCTTAGCATGTAAAGGAATATTATTTGGGGGTCCAGCCATGGAGAAGAGTTTAGACACTAGGAGAAGATAAGGAACACACCCATTATCAAGAAATCACATTAGGATTCTCTTTTTAACCTGTTCCTTAAAACACTAGTGCTTAGGAAATCTATTGGAGGCAGAAGCAGTCAAGGGTAGCTTAGGGTTAGGGTTAGGGTTAGGGTGAGGGTTAGGGTACGGCTTAGGGTACGGGTTCGGGGAGGGGTTCGGGTAGGGCGTAGGGTATGGTTTAGGGTGAGGGTTAGGGTTAGTGTTAGGGTTAGGGATCGGTTTAGGGTACGGGTTAGGATTAGGGTACGCGTTAGGGTTAGGGTAGGGTTTAGGGTTAGGGTACGCGTTAGGGTGAGGGTAGTTATTAAACCTATCCCACTCTCTAGATACCCCTTAGCACGTAAAGGAATATTATTTGGGGGTCCAGCCATGGAGAAGAGTTTAGACACGAGGAGAAGATAAGGAACACACCCCTTATCAAGAAATCACATTAGGATTCTCTTTTTAACCTGTTCCTTAAAACACTAGTGCTTAGGAAATCTATTGGAGGCAGAAGCAGTCAAGGGTAGCTTAGGGTTAGGGTTAGGGTTAGGGTGAGGGTTAGGGTACGGCTTAGGGTACGGGTTCGGGGAGGGGTTCGGGTAGGGCGTAGGGTATGGGTTAGGGTGAGGGTTAGGGTTAGTGTTAGGGTTAAGGCTCGGTTTAGGGTACGGGTTAGGATTAGGGTACGCGTTAGGGTTAGGGTAGGGGTTAGGGTTAGGGTACGCTTTTGGGTAAGGGTAGTTATTAATCCTATCCCACTCTCTAGATACCCCATAGCACGTAAAGTAATATTATTTGGGGATCCAGCCATGGAGAAGAGTTTAGACACTAGGAGAAGATAAGGAACACACCGATTATCAAGAAATCACATTAGGATTCTCTTTTTAACCTGTTCCTTAAAACACTAGTGCTTAGGAAATCTATTGGAGGCAGAAGCAGTCATGGGGAGCTTAGGGTTAGGGTTTGGGTTAGATTGAGGGTTAGGGTACGGCTTAGGGTACGGGTTCGGGGAGGGGTTCGGGTAGGGCGTAGGGTATGGGTTAGGGTTAGGGTTAGGGTTAGTGTTAGGGTTAGGGCTCGGTTTAGGGTACGGGTTAGGATTAGGGTACGCGTTAGGGTTAGGGTAGGTGTTAGGGTTAGGGTACGCGTTAGGGTGAGGGTAGTTATTAAACCTCTCCCTCTCTCTAGATACCCCATAGCACGTAAAGGAATATTATTTGGGGGTCCAGCCATGGAGAAGAGTTTAGACACTAGGAGAAGATGAGGAACACACCCATTATCAAGAAATCACATTAGGATTCTCTTTTTAACCTGTTCCTTAAAACACTAGTGCTTAGGAAATCTATTGGAGGCAGAAGCAGTCAAGGGTAGTTTAGGGTTAGTGTTAGGGTTAGGGTGAGGGTTAGGGTATGGCTTAGGGTACGGGTTCGGGGAGGCGTTCGGGTAGGGCGTAGGGTATGGGTTAGGGTTAGGGTTAGGGTTATTGTTAGGGTTAGGGCTCGGTTTAGGGTACGGGTTAGGATTAGGGTACGCGTTAGGGTTAGGGTAGGGGTTAGGGTTAGGGTACGCGTTAGGGTGAGGGTAGTTATTAAACCTATCCCACTCTCTAGATACCCCTTAGCAAGTAAAGGAATATTATTTGGGGGTCCAGCCATGGAGAAGAGTTTAGACACGAGGAGAAGATAAGGAACACACCCATTATCAAGAAATCACATTAGGATTCTCTTTTTAACCTGTTCCTTAAAACACTAGTGCTTAGGAAATCTATTGGAGGCAGAAGCCGTCAAGGGTAGCTTAGGGTTAGGGTTAGGGTTAGGGTGAGGGTTAGGGTATGGCTTAGGGTACGGGTTCGGGGAAGGGTTCGGGTAGGGCATAGGGTATGGGTTAGGGTTAGGGTTAGGGTTAGTGTTAGGGTTAGGGCTCGGTTTAGGGTACGGGTTAGGATTAGGGTACGCGTTAGTGTTAGGGTAGGGGTTAGGGTTAGGGTACGCGATAGGGTGAGGTTAGTTATTAAACCTATCCCACTCTCTAGATACCCCTTAGCATGTAAAGGAATATTATTTGGGGGTCCAGCCATGGAGAAGAGTTTAGACACTAGGAGAAGATAAGGAACACACCCATTATCAAGAAATCACATTAGGATTCTCTTTTTAACCTGTTCCTTAAAACACTAGTGCTTAGGAAATCTATTGGAGGCAGAAGCAGTCAAGGGTAGCTTAGGGTTAGGGTTAGGGTTAGGGTGAGGGTTAGGGTACGGCTTAGGGTACGGGTTCGGGGAGGGGTTCGGGTAGGGCGTAGGGTATGGTTTAGGGTGAGGGTTAGGGTTAGTGTTAGGGTTAGGGATCGGTTTAGGGTACGGGTTAGGATTAGGGTACGCGTTAGGGTTAGGGTAGGGTTTAGGGTTAGGGTACGCGTTAGGGTGAGGGTAGTTATTAAACCTATCCCACTCTCTAGATACCCCTTAGCACGTAAAGGAATATTATTTGGGGGTCCAGCCATGGAGAAGAGTTTAGACACGAGGAGAAGATAAGGAACACACCCCTTATCAAGAAATCACATTAGGATTCTCTTTTTAACCTGTTCCTTAAAACACTAGTGCTTAGGAAATCTATTGGAGGCAGAAGCAGTCAAGGGTAGCTTAGGGTTAGGGTTAGGGTTAGGGTGAGGGTTAGGGTACGGCTTAGGGTACGGGTTCGGGGAAGGGTTCGGGTAGGGCGTAGGGTATGGGTTAGGGTTAGGGTTAGGGTTAGTGTCAGGGTTAGGGCTCGGTTTAGGGTACGGTTTGGATTAGGGTACGCGTTAGTGTTAGGGTAGGGGTTAGGGTTAGGGTACGCGATAGGGTGAGGGTAGTTATTAAACCTATCCCACTCTCTAGATACCCCTTAGCATGTAAAGGAATAATATTTGGGGGTCCAGCCATGGAGAAGAGTTTAGACACTAGGAGAAGATAAGGAACACACCCATTATCAAGAAATCACATTAGGATTCTCTTTTTAACCTGTTCCTTAAAACACTAGTGCTTAGGAAATCTATTGGAGGCAGAAGCAGTCAAGGGTAGCTTAGGGTTAGGGTTTGGGTTAGATTGAGGGTTAGGGTATGGCTTAGGGTACGGGTTCGGGGAGGGGTTCGGGTAGGGCGTAGGGTATGGGTTAGGGTTAGGGTTAGGGTTAGTGTTAGGGTTAGGGCTCGGTTTAGGGTACGGGTTAGGATTAGGGTACGCGTTAGGGTTAGGGTAGGGGTTAGGGTTAGGGTACGCGTTAGGGTGAGGGTAGTTATTAAACCTCTCCCTCTCTCTAGATACCCCATAGCACGTAAAGGAATATTATTTGGGTGTCCAGCCATGGAGAAGAGTTTAGACACTAGGAGAAGATGAGGAACACACCCATTATCAAGAAATCACATTAGGATTCTCTTTTTAACCTGTTCCTTAAAACACTAGTGCTTAGGAAATCTATTGGAGGCAGAAGCCATCAAGTGTAGCTTAGGGTTAGGGTTAGGATTAGGGTGAGGGTTAGGGTACGGCTTAGGGTACGGGTTCAGGGAGGGGTTCGGGTAGGGCGTAGGGTATGGGTTAGGGTTAGGGTTAGGGTTAGGGTTAGGGTTAGGGCTCGGTTTAGGGTACGGGTTAGGATTAGGGTACGCGTTAGTGTTAGGGTAGGGGTTAGGGTTAGGGTACGCGATAGGGTGAGGTTAGTTATTAAACCTATCCCACTCTCTAGATACCCCTTAGCATGTAAAGGAATATTATTTGGGGGTCCAGCCATGGAGAAGAGTTTAGACACTAGGAGAAGATAAGGAACACACCCATTATCAAGAAATCACATTAGGATTCTCTTTTTAACCTGTTCCTTAAAACACTAGTGCTTTTGAAATCTATTGGAGGCAGAAGCCGTCAAGGGTAGCTTAGTGTTAGGGTTAGGGTTAGGGTGAGGGTTAGGGTACGGCTTAGGGTACGGGTTTGGTGAGGGGTTCGGGTAGGGCGTAGGGTATGGGTTAGGGTTAGGGTTAGGGTTAGTGTTAGGGTTAGGGCTCGGTTTAGGGTACGGGTTAGGATTAGGGTACGCGTTAGGGTTAGGGTAGGGGTTAGGGTTAGGGTACGCGTTAGGGTGAGGGTAGTTATTAAACCTATCCCACTCTCTAGATACCCCTTAGCAAGTAAAGGAATATTATTTGGGGGTCCAGCCATGGAGAAGAGTTTAGACACGAGGAGAAGATAAGGAACACACCCATTATCAAGAAATCACATTAGGATTCTCTTTTTAACCTGTTCCTTAAAACACTAGTGCTTAGGAAATCTATTGGAGGCAGAAGCCGTCAAGGGTAGCTTAGGGTTAGGGTTAGGGTTAGGGTGAGGGTTAGGGTATGGCTTAGGGTACGGGTTCGGGGAAGGGTTCGGGTAGGGCATAGGGTATGGGTTAGGGTTAGGGTTAGGGTTAGTGTTAGGGTTAGGGCTCGGTTTAGGGTACGGGTTAGGATTAGGGTACGCGTTAGTGTTAGGGTAGGGGTTAGGGTTAGGGTACGCGATAGGGTGAGGTTAGTTATTAAACCTATCCCACTCTCTAGATACCCCTTAGCATGTAAAGGAATATTATTTGGGGGTCCAGCCATGGAGAAGAGTTTAGACACTAGGAGAAGATAAGGAACACACCCATTATCAAGAAATCACATTAGGATTCTCTTTTTAAACTGTTCCTTAAAACACTAGTGCTTAGGAAATCTATTGGAGGCAGAAGCCGTGAAGGGTAGCTTAGTGTTAGGGTTAGGGTTAGGGTGAGGGTTAGGGTACGGCTTAGGGAACGGGTTTGGGGAGGGGTTCGGGTAGGGCATAGGGGTTGGGTTAGGGTTAGGGTTAGGGTTAGTGTTAGGGTTAGGGCTCGGTTTAGGGTACGGGTTAGGATTAGGGTACGCGTTAGTGTTAGGGTAGGGGTTAGGGTTAGGGTACGCGTTAGGGTGAGGGTAGTTATTAAACCTATTACACTCTCTAGATACCCCTTAGCACGTAAAGGAATATTATTTGGGGATCCTGCCATGGAGAAGAGTTTAGACACGAGGAGAAGATAAGGAACACACCCATTATCAAGAACTCACATTAGGATTCTCTTTTTAACCTGTTCCTTAAAACTCTAGTGCTTAGGAAATCTATTGGAGGCAGAAGCCGTCAACGGTAGCTTAGGGTTAGGGTTAGGGTTAGGGTGAGGGTTAGGGTACGGCTTAGGGTACGGGTTCGGGGAGGGGTTCGGGTAGGGCGTAGGGTATGTGTTAGGGTTAGGGTTAGGGTTAGTGTTAGGGTTAGGGCTCGGTTTAGGGTACGGGTTAGGATAGGGTACGCGTTAGGGTTAGGTTAGGGGTTAGGGTTAGGGTACGCGTTAGGGGAGGGTAGTTATTAAACCTATCCCACTCTCTAGATACCCCTTAGCACGTAAAGGAATATTATTTGGGGGTCCAGCCATGGAGAAGAGTTTAGACACGAGGAGAAGATAAGGAACACACCCCATATCAAGAAATCACATTAGGATTCTCTTTTTAACCTGTTCCTTAAAACACTAGTGCTTAGGAAATCCATTGGAGGCAGAAGCAGTCAAGGGAAGCTTAGGGTTAGGGTTAGGATTAGGGTGAGGGTTAGGGTACGGCTTAGGGTACGGGTTCGGGGAGGGGTTCGGTTAGGGCGTAGGGTATGGGTTAGGGTTAGGGTTAGGGTTAGTGTTAGGGTTAGGGCTCGGTTTAGGGTACGGGTTAGGATTAGGTTACGCGTTAGTGTTAGGGTAGGGGTTAGGGTTAGGGTACGCGTTAGGGTGAGGGTAGTTATTAAACCTATCACACTCTCTAGATACCCCTTAGCACGTAAAGGAATATCATTTGGGGATCCTGCCATAGAGAAGAGTTTAGACACGAGGAGAAGATAAGGAACACACCCATTATCAAGAACTCACATTAGGATTCTCTTTTTAACCTGTTCCTTAAAACTCTAGTGCTTAGGAAATCTATTGGAGGCAGAAGCCGTCAACGGTAGCTTAGGGTTAGGGTTAGGGTTAGGGTGAGGGTTAGGGTATGGCTTAGGGTACGGGTTCGGGGAGGGGTTCGGGTAGGGCGTAGGGTATGAGTTAGGGTTAGGGTTAGGGTTAGTGTTAGGGTTAGGGCTCGGTTTAGGGTACGGGTTAGGATTAGGGTACGCGTTAGGGTTAGGTTAGGGGTTAGGGTTAGGGTACGCGTTAGGGTGAGGGTAGTTATTAAACCTATCCCACTCTCTAGATACCCCTTAGCAAGTAAAGGAATATTATTTGGGGGTCCAGCCATGGAGAAGAGTTTAGACACGAGGAGAAGATAAGGAACACACCCCTTATCAAGAAATCACATTAGGATTCTCTTTTTAACCTGTTCCTTAAAACACTAGTGCTTAGGAAATCTATTGGAGGCAGAAGCAGTCAAGGGTAGCTTAGGGTTAGGGTTAGGGTTAGGGTGAGGGTTAGGGTACGGCTTAGGGTACGGGTTCGGGGAGGGGTTCGGGTAGGGCGTAGGGTATGGGTTAGGGTTAGGGTTAGGGTTAGTGTTAGGGTTAGGGCTCGGTTTAGGGTACGGGTTAGGATTAGGGTACGCGTTAGGGTTAGGGTAGGGGTTAGGGTTAGGGTACGCGATAGGGTGAGGGTAGTTATTAAACCTATCCCACTCTCTAGATACCCCTTAGCATGTAAAGGAATATTATTTGGGGGTCCAGCCATGGAGAAGAGTTTAGACACTAGGAGAAGATAAGGAACACACCCATTATCAAGAAATCACATTTGGATTCTCTTTTTAAACTGTTCCTTAAAACACTAGTGCTTAGGAAATCTATTGGAGGCAGAAGCCGTCAAGGGTAGCTTAGGGTTAGGGTTAGGGTTAGGGTGAGGGTTAGGGTACGGCTTAGGGTACGGGTTCGGGGAAGTGTTCGGGTAGGGCGTAGGGTATGGGTTAGGGTTAGGGTTAGGGTTAGTGTTAGGGTTAGGGCTCGGTTTAGGGTACGGGTTAGGATTAGGGTACGCGTTAGTGTTCGGGTAGGGGTTAGGGTTAGGGTACGCGATAGGGTGAGGTTAGTTATTAAACCTATCCCACTCTCTAGATACCCCTTAGCATGTAAAGGAATATTATTTGGGCGTCCAGCCATGGAGAAGAGTTTAGACACTAGGAGAAGATAAGGAACACACACATTATCAAGAAATCACATTAGGATTCTCTTTTTAACCTGTTCCTTAAAACACTAGTGCTTAGGAAATCTATTGGAGGCAGAAGCAGTCAAGGGTAGCTTAGGGTTAGGGTGAGGGTTAGGGTGAGGGTTAGGGTACCGCTTAGGGTACGGGTTCGGGGAGGGGTTCGGGTAGGGCGTAGGGTATGGGTTAGGGTGAGGGTTAGGGTTAGTGTTAGGGTTAGGGATCGGTTTAGGGTACGGGTTAGGATTAGGTTACGCGTTAGGGTTAGGGTAGGGGTTAGGGTTAGGGTACGCGTTAGGATGAGGGTAGTTATTAAACCTATCCCACTCTCTAGACACCCCTTAGCACGTAAAGGAATATTATTTGGGGGTCCAGCCATGGAGAAGAGTTTAGACACGAGGAGAAGATAAGGAACACACCCCTTATCAAAAAATCACATTAGGATTCTCTTTTTAACCTGTTCCTTAAAACACTAGTGCTTAGGAAATCTATTGGAGGCAGAAGCAGTCAAGGGTAGCTTAGGGTTAGGGTTAGGGTTAGGGTGAGGGTTAGGGTACGGCTTAGGGTACGGGTTCGGGGAGGTGTTCGGGTAGGGCGTAGGGTATGGGTTAGGGTGAGGGTTAGGGTTAGTGTTAGGGTTAGGGCTCGGTTTAGGGTACGGGTTAGGATTAGGGTACGCGTTAGGGTTAGGGTAGGGGTTAGGGTTAGGGTACGCGATAGGGTGAGGTTAGTTATTAAACCTATCCCACTCTCTAGATACCCCTTAGCATGTAAAGGAATAATATTTGGGGGTCCAGCCATGGAGAAGAGTTTAGACACTAGGAGAAGATAAGGAACACACCCATTATCAAGAAATCACATTAGGATTCTCTTTTTAACCTGTTCCTTAAAACACTAGTGCTTAGGAAATCTATTGGAGGCAGAAGCCGTCAAGGGTAGCTTAGGGTTAGGGTTAGGGTTAGGGTGAGGGTTAGGGTACGGCTTAGGGTACGGGTTCAGGGAGGGGTTCGGGTAGGGCGTAGGGTATGGGTTAGGGTTAGGGTTAGGGTTAGTGTTAGGGTTAGGGCTCGGTTTAGGGTACGGGTTAGGATTAGGGTACGCGTTAGGGTTAGGGTAGGGGTTAGGGTTAGGGTACGCGATAGGGTGAGGTTAGTTATTAAACCTATCCCACTCTCTAGATACCCCTTAGCATGTAAAGGAATATTATTTGGATGTCCAGCCATGGAGAAGAGTTTAGACACTAGGAGAAGATAAGGAACACACCCATTATCAAGAAATCACATTAGGATTCTCTTTTTAACCTGTTCCTTAAAACACTAGTGCTTAGGAAATCTATTGGAGGCAGAAGCCGTCAAGGGTAGCTTAGTGTTAGGGTTAGGGTTAGGGTGACGGTTAGGGTACGGCTTAGGGTACGGGTTCGGGGAGGGGTTCGGGTAGGGCGTAGGGTATGGGTTAGGGTTAGGGTTAGGGTTAGTGTTAGGGTTAGGGCTCGGTTTAGGTTACGGGTTAGGATTAGGGTACGCGTTAGGGTTAGGTTAGGGGTTAGGGTTAGGGTACGCGTTAGGGTGAGGGTAGTTATTAAACCTATCCCACTCTCTAGATACCCCTTAGCACGTAAAGGAATATTATTTGGGGGTCCAGCCATGGAGAAGAGTTTAGACACGAGGAGAAGATAAGGAACACACCCCTTATCAAGAAATCACATTAGGATTCTCTTTTTAACCTGTTCCTTAAAACACTAGTGCTTAGGAAATCTATTGGAGGCAGAAGCAGTCAAGGGTAGCTTAGGGTTAGGGTTAGGGTTAGGGTGAGGGTTAGGGTACGGCTTAGGGTACGGGTTCGGGGAGGGTTTCGGGTAGGGCATAGGGTATGGGTTAGGGTTAGGGTTAGGGTTAGTGTTAGGGTTAGGGCTCGGTTTAGGGTACGGGTTAGGATTAGGGTACGCGTTAGGGTTAGGGTAGGGGTTAGGGTTAGGGTACGCGATAGGGTGAGGGTAGTTATTAAACCTATCCCACTCTCTAGATACCCCTTAGCATGTAAAGGAATAATATTTGGGGGTCCAGCCATGGAGAAGAGTTTAGACACTAGGAGAAGATAAGGAACACACCCATTATCAAGAAATCACATTAGGATTCTCTTTTTAACCTGTTCCTTAAAACACTAGTGCTTAGGAAATCTATTGGAGGCAGAAGCAGTCAAGGGTAGCTTAGGGTTAGGGTTTGGGTTATATTGAGGGTTAGGGTATGGCTTAGGGTACGGGTTCGGGGAGGGGTTCGGGTAGGGCGTAGGGTATGTGTTAGGGTTAGGGTTAGGGTTAGTGTTAGGGTTAGGGCTCGGTTTAGGGTACGGGTTAGGATTAGGGTACGCGTTAGGGTTAGGATAGGGGTTAGGGTTAGGGTACGCGTTAGGGTGAGGGTAGTTATTAAACCTCTCCCTCTCTCTAGATACCCCATAGCACGTAAAGGAATATTATTTGGGTGTCCAGCCATGGAGAAGAGTTTAGACACTAGGAGAAGATGAGGAACACACCCATTATCAAGAAATCACATTAGGATTCTCTTTTTAACCTGTTCCTTAAAACACTAGTGCTTAGGAAATCTATTGGAGGCAGAAGCCGTCAAGGGTAGCTTAGGGTTAGGGTTAGGGTTAGGGTGAGGGTTAGGGTACGGCTTAGGGTACGGGTTCAGGGAGGGGTTCGGGTAGGGCGTAGGGTATGGGTTAGGGTTAGGGTTAGGGTTAGTGTTAGGGTTAGGGCTCGGTTTAGGGTACGGGTTAGGATTAGGGTACGCGTTAGGGTTAGGGTAGGGGTTAGGGTTAGGGTACGCGTTAGGGTGAGGGTAGTTATTAAACCTATCCCACTCTCTAGATACCCCTTAGCAAGTAAAGGAATATTATTTGGGGGTCCAGCCATGGAGAAGAGTTTAGACACGAGGAGAAGATAAGGAACACACCCATTATCAAGAAATCACATTAGGATTCTCTTTTTAACCTGTTTCTTAAAACACTAGTGCTTAGGAAATCTATTGGAGGCAGAAGCAGTCAAGCGTAGCTTAGGGTTAGGGTTAGGGTTAGGGTGAGGGTTAGGGTATGGCTTAGGGTACGGGTTCGGGGAGGGGTTCGGGTAGGGCGTAGGGTATGGGTTAGGGTTAGGGTTAGGGTTAGTGTTAGGGTTAGGGCTCGGTTTAGGGTACGGGTTAGGATTAGGGTACGCGTTAGTGTTAGGGTAAGGGTTAGGGTTAGGGTACGCGATAGGGTGAAGGTAGTTATTAAACCTATCCCACTCTCTAGATACCCCTTAGCACGTAAAGGAATATTATTTGGGGGTCCAGCCATGGAGAAGAGTTTAGACACTAGGAGAAGATGAGGAACACACCCATTATCAAGAAATCACATTAGGATTCTCTTTTTAACCTGTTCCTTAAAACACTAGTGCTTAGGAAATCTATTGGAGGCAGAAGCCGTCAAGGGTAGCTTAGGGTTAGGGTTAGGGTTAGGGTGAGGGTTAAGGTACGGCTTAGGGTACGGGTTCAGGGAGGGGTTCGGGTAGGGCGTAGGGTATGGGTTAGGGTTAGGGTTAGGGTTAGTGTTAGGGTTAGGGCTCGGTTTAGGTTACGGGTTAGGATTAGGGTACGCGTTAGGGTTAGGGTAGGGGTTAGGGTTAGGGTACGCGTTAGGGTGAGGGTAGTTATTAAACCTATCCCACTCTCTAGATACCCCTTAGCAAGTAAAGGAATATTATTTGGCGGTCCAGCCATGGAGAAGAGTTTAGACACGAGGAGAAGATAAGGAACACACCCATTATCAAGAAATCACATTAGGATTCTCTTTTTAACCTGTTTCTTAAAACACTAGTGCTTAGGAAATCTATTGGAGGCAGAAGCAGTCAAGCGTAGCTTAGGGTTAGGGTTAGGGTTAGGGTGAGGGTTAGGGTATGGCTTAGGGTACGGGTTCGGGGAGGGGTTCGGGTAGGGCGTAGGGTATGGGTTAGGGTTAGGGTTAGGGTTAGTGTTAGGGTTAGTGCTCGGTTTAGGGTACGGGTTAGGATTAGGGTACGCGTTAGTGTTAGGGTAAGGGTTAGGGTTAGGGTACGCGATAGGGTGAGGGTAGTTATTAAACCTATCCCACTCTCTAGATACCCCTTAGCACGTAAAGGAATATTATTTGGGGGTCCAGCCATTGAGAAGAGTTTAGACACTAGGAGAAGATAAGGGACACACCCATTATCAAGAAATCACATTAGGATTCTCTTTTTAACCTGTTCCTTAAAACACTAGTGCTTAGGAAATCTATTGGAGGCAGAAGCAGTCAAGGGTAGCTTAGGGTTAGGGTTAGAGTTAGGGTGAGGGTTAGGGTACGGCTTAGGGTAGGGGTTCGGGGAAGGGTTCGGGTAGGGCATAGGGTATGGGTTAGGGTTAGTGTTAGGGTTAGTGTTAGGGTTAGGGCTCGGTTTAGGGTACGGGTTAGGATTAGGGTACGCGTTAGTGTTAGGGTAAGGGTTAGGGTTAGGGTACGCGATAGGGTGAGGGTAGTTATTAAACCTATCCCACTCTCTAGATACCCCTTAGCACGTAAAGGAATATTATTTGGGGGTCCAGCCATGGAGAAGAGTTTAGACACTAGGAGAAGATGAGGAACACACCCATTATCAAGAAATCACATTAGGATTCTCTTTTTAACCTGTTCCTTAAAACACTAGTGCTTAGGAAATCTATTGGAGGCAGAAGCCGTCAAGGGTAGCTTAGGGTTAGGGTTAGGGTTAGGGTGAGGGTTAGGGTACGGCTTAGGGTACGGGTTCAGGGAGGGGTTCGGGTAGGGCGTAGGGTATGGGTTAGGGTTAGGGTTAGGGTTAGTGTTAGGGTTAGGGCTCGGTTTAGGTTACGGGTTAGGATTAGGGTACGCGTTAGGGTTAGGGTAGGGGTTAGGGTTAGGGTACGCGTTAGGGTGAGGGTAGTTATTAAACCTATCCCACTCTCTAGATACCCCTTAGCAAGTAAAGGAATATTATTTGGGGGTCCAGCCATGGAGAAGAGTTTAGACACGAGGAGAAGATAAGGAACACACCCATTATCAAGAAATCACATTAGGATTCTCTTTTTAACCTGTTTCTTAAAACACTAGTGCTTAGGAAATCTATTGGAGGCAGAAGCAGTCAAGCGTAGCTTAGGGTTAGGGTTAGGGTTAGGGTGAGGGTTAGGGTATGGCTTAGGGTACGGGTTCGGGGAGGGGTTCGGGTAGGGCGTAGGGTATGGGTTAGGGTTAGGGTTAGGGTTAGTGTTAGGGTTAGGGCTCGGTTTAGGGTACGGGTTAGGATTAGGGTACGCGTTAGTGTTAGGGTAAGGGTTAGGGTTAGGGTACGCGATAGGGTGAGGGTAGTTATTAAACCTATCCCACTCTCTAGATACCCCTTAGCACGTAAAGGAATATTATTTGGGGGTCCAGCCATGGAGAAGAGTTTAG
The DNA here is from genome assembly GCF_949987535.1 of Balaenoptera acutorostrata. Taxonomy (NCBI): domain Eukaryota; kingdom Metazoa; phylum Chordata; class Mammalia; order Artiodactyla; family Balaenopteridae; genus Balaenoptera; species Balaenoptera acutorostrata. The sequence continues at coordinate 77,274 of NW_026645677.1, read as the reverse complement.
ACACTAGGAGAAGATAAGGGACACACCCATTATCAAGAAATCACATTAGGATTCTCTTTTTAACCTGTTCCTTAAAACACTAGTGCTTAGGAAATCTATTGGAGGCAGAAGCAGTCAAGGGTAGCTTAGGGTTAGGGTTAGAGTTAGGGTGAGGGTTAGGGTACGGCTTAGGGTAGGGGTTCGGGGAAGGGTTCGGGTAGGGCATAGGGTATGGGTTAGGGTTAGTGTTAGGGTTAGTGTTAGGGTTAGGGCTCGGTTTAGGGTACGGGTTAGGATTAGGGTACGCGTTAGTGTTAGGGTAGGGGTTAGGGTTAGGGTACGCGATAGGGTGAGGTTAGTTATTAAACCTATCCCACTCTCTAGATACCCCTTAGCATGTAAAGGAATATTATTTGGGGGTCCAGCCATGGAGAAGAGTTTAGACACTAGGAGAAGATAAGGAACACACCCCTTATCAAGAAATCACATTAGGATTCTCTTTTTAACCTGTTCCTTAAAACACTAGTGCTTAGGAAATCTATTGGAGGCAGAAGCAGTCAAGGGTAGCTTAGGGTTAGGGTTAGGGTTAGGGTGAGGGTTAGGGTACGGCTTAGGGTACGGGTTCGGGGAGGGTTTCGGGTAGGGCATAGGGTATGGGTTAGGGTTAGGGTTAGGGTTAGTGTTAGGGTTAGGGCTCGGTTTAGGGTACGGGTTAGGATTAGGGTACGCGTTAGGGTTAGGGTAGGGGTTAGGGTTAGGGTACGCAATAGGGTGAGGGTAGTTATTAAACCTATCCCACTCTCTAGATACCCCTTAGCATGTAAAGGAATAATATTTGGGGGTCCAGCCATGGAGAAGAGTTTAGACACTAGGAGAAGATAAGGAACACACCCATTATCAAGAAATCACATTAGGATTCTCTTTTTAACCTGTTCCTTAAAACACTAGTGCTTAGGAAATCTATTGGAGGCAGAAGCAGTCAAGGGTAGCTTAGGGTTAGGGTTTGGGTTATATTGAGGGTTAGGGTATGGCTTAGGGTACGGGTTCGGGGAGGGGTTCGGGTAGGGCGTAGGGTATGTGTTAGGGTTAGGGTTAGGGTTAGTGTTAGGGTTAGGGCTCGGTTTAGGGTACGGGTTAGGATTAGGGTACGCGTTAGGGTTAGGATAGGGGTTAGGGTTAGGGTACGCGTTAGGGTGAGGGTAGTTATTAAACCTCTCCCTCTCTCTAGATACCCCATAGCACGTAAAGGAATATTATTTGGGTGTCCAGCCATGGAGAAGAGTTTAGACACTAGGAGAAGATGAGGAACACACCCATTATCAAGAAATCACATTAGGATTCTCTTTTTAACCTGTTCCTTAAAACACTAGTGCTTAGGAAATCTATTGGAGGCAGAAGCCGTCAAGGGTAGCTTAGGGTTAGGGTTAGGGTTAGGGTGAGTGTTAGGGTTAGGGTTAGGGTTAGGGTTAGTGTTAGGGTTAGGGCTCAGTTTAGGGTACGGGTTAGGATTAGGGTACGCGTTAGTGTTAGGGTAAGGGTTAGGGTTAGGGTACGCGATAGGGTGAGGGTAGTTATTAAACCTATCCCACTCTCTAGATACCCCTTAGCACGTAAAGGAATATTATTTGGGGGTCCAGCCGTGGAGAAGAGTTTAGACACTAGGAGAAGATAAGGGACACACCCATTATCAAGAAATCACATTAGGATTCTCTTTTTAACCTGTTCCTTAAAACACTAGTGCTTAGGAAATCTATTGGAGGCAGAAGCAGTCAAGGGTAGCTTAGGGTTAGGGTTAGAGTTAGGGTGAGGGTTAGGGTACGGCTTAGGGTAGGGGTTCGGGGAAGGGTTCGGGTAGGGCGTAGGGTATGGGTTAGGGTTAGGGTTAGGGTTAGTGTTAGGGTTAGGGCTCGGTTTAGGGTACGGGTTAGGATTAGGGTACGCGTTAGTGTTAGGGTAAGGGTTAGGGTTAGGGTACGCGATAGGGTGAGGGTAGTTATTAAACCTATCCCACTCTCTAGATACCCCTTAGCACGTAAAGGAATATTATTTGGGGGTCCAGCCATGGAGAAGAGTTTAGACACTAGGAGAAGATGAGGAACACACCCCATTATCAAGAAATCACATTAGGATTCTCTTTTTAACCTGTTCCTTAAAACACTAGTGCTTAGGAAATCTATTGGAGGCAGAAGCCGTCAAGGGTAGCTTAGGGTTAGGGTTAGGTTTAGGGTGAGGGTTAGGGTATGGCTTAGGGTACGGGTTTGGGGAGGGGTTGGGTAGGGCATAGGGGATGGTTTAGGGTTAGGGTTAGGGTTAGTGTTAGGGTTAGGGCTCGGTTTAGGGTACGGGTTAAGATTAGGGTACGCGTTAGGGTTAGGGTAGGGGTTAGGGTTAGGGTACGCGTTAGGGTGAGGGTAGTTATTAAACCTCTCCCTCTCTCTAGATACCCCATAGCACGTAAAGGAATATTATTTGGGTGTCCAGCCATGGAGAAGAGTTTAGACACTAGGAGAAGATGAGGAACACACCCATTATCAAGAAATCACATTAGGATTCTATTTTTAACCTGTTCCTTAAAACACTAGTGCTTAGGAAATCTATTGGAGGCAGAAGCCGTCAAGGGTAGCTTAGGGTTAGGGTTAGGGTTAGGGTGAGGGTTAGGGTACGGCTTAGGGTACGGGTTCAGGGTGGGGTTCGGGTAGGGCGTAGGGTATGGGTTAGGGTTAGGGTTAGGGTTAGTGTTAGGGTTAGGGCTTGGTTTAGGTTACGGGTTAGGATTAGGGTACGCGTTAGGGTTAGGGTAGGGGTTAGGGTTAGGGTACGCGTTAGGGTGAGGGTAGTTATTAAACCTATCCCACTCTCTAGATACCCCTTAGCAAGTAAAGGAATATTATTTGGGGGTCCAGCCATGGAGAAGAGTTTAGACACGAGGAGAAGATAAGGAACACACCCATTATCAAGAAATCAAATTAGGATTCTCTTTTTAACCTGTTCCTTAAAACACTAGTGCTTAGGAAATCTATTGGAGGCAGAAGCAGTCAAGGGTAGCTTAGGGTTAGGGTTAGGGTTAGGGTGAGGGTTAGGGTACGCCTTAGGGTACGGGTTCAGGGAGGGGTTCGGGTAGGGCGTAGGGTATGGGTTAGGGTGAGGGTTAGGGTTAGTGTTAGGGTTAGGGCTCGGTTTAGGGTACGGGATAGGATTAGGGTACGCGTTAGGGTTAGGGTAGGTGTTAGGGTTAGGGTACGCTTTTGGTTGAGGGTAGTTATTAAACCTATCCCACTCTCTAGATACCCCTTAGCACGTAAAGGAATATTATTTGGGGTTCAGCCATGGAGAAGAGTTTAGACACTAGGAGAAGATAAGGAACACAGCCATTACCAAGAAATCACAATATGATTCTCTTTTTAAACTGTTCCTTAAAACACTAGTGCTTAGGAAATCTATTGGAGGCAGAAGCAGTCAAGGGTAGCTTAGGGTTAGGGTTAGGGTTAGGGTGAGGGTTAGGGTACGGCTTAGGGTACGGGTTCGGGGAAGGGTTCGTGTAGGGCGTAGGGTATGGGTTAGGGTTAGGGTTAGGGTTAGTGTTAGGGTTAGGGCTCGGTTTAGGGTACGGGTTAGGATTAGGGTACGCGTTAGTGTTAGGGTAGGGGTTAGGGTTAGGGTACGCGATAGGGTGAGGTTAGTTATTAAACCTATCCCACTCTCTAGATACCCCTTAGCATGTAAAGGAATATTATTTGGGGGTCCAGCCATGGAGAAGAGTTTAGACACTAGGAGAAGATAAGGAACACACCCATTATCAAGAAATCACATTAGGATTCTCTTTTTAACCTGTTCCTTAAAACACTAGTGCTTAGGAAATCTATTGGAGGCAGAAGCAGTCAAGGGTAGCTTAGGGTTAGGGTTAGGGTTAGGGTGACGGTTAGGGTACGGGTTAGGGTACGGGTTCGGGGAGGGGTTTGGGTAGGGCGTAGGGTATGGGTTAGGGTGAGGGTTAGTGTTAGGGTTAGGGCTCGGTTTAGGGTACAGGTTAGGATTAGGGTACGCGTTAGGGTTAGGGTAGGGGTTAGGGTTAGGGTACGCTTTTGGGTGAGGGTAGTTATTAAACCTATCCCACTCTCTAGATACCCCTTAGCACGTAAAGGAATATTATTTGGGTGTCCAGCCATGGAGAAGAGTTTAGACACTAGGAGAAGATAAGGAACACACCCATTATCAAGAAATCACAATATGATTCTCTTTTTAAACTGTTCCTTAAAACACTAATGCTTAGGAAATCTATTGGAGGCAGAAGCAGTCAAGGGGAGCTTAGGGTTAGGGTTAGGGTTAGGGTGAGGGTTAGGGTACGGCTTAGGGTACGGGTTCAGGGAAGGGTTCGGGTAGGGCGTAGGGTATGGGTTAGGGTTAGGGTTAGGGTTAGTGTTAGGGTTAGGGCTCGGTTTAGGGTACGGGTTAGGATTAGGGTACGCGTTAGTGTTAGGGTAGGGGTTAGCGTTAGGGTACGCGATAGGGTGAGGTTAGTTATTAAACCTATCCCACTCTCTAGATACCCCTTAGCACGTAAAGGAATATTATTTGGGGGTCCAGCCATGGAGAAGAGTTTAGACACGAGGAGAAGATAAGGAACACACCCATTATCAAGAAATCACATTAGGATTCTCTTTTTAACCTGTTCCTTAAAACACTAGTGCTTAGGAAATCTATTGGAGGCAGAAGCAGTCAAGGGTAGCTTAGGGTTAGTGTTAGTGTTAGATTGAGGGTTAGGGTATGGCTTAGGGTACGGGTTCGGGGAGGGGTTCGGGTAGGGCGTAGGGTATGGGTTAGGGTTAGGGTTAGGGTTAGTGTTAGGGTTAGGGCCCGGTTTAGGGTACGGGTTAGGATTAGGGTACGCGTTAGGGTTAGGGTAGGGGTTAGGTTTAGGGTACGCGTTAGGGTGAGGGTAGTTATTAAACCTCTCTCTCTCTCTAGATACCCCATAGCACGTAAAGGAATATTATTTGGGTGTCCAGCCATGGAGAAGAGTTTAGACACTAGGAGAAGATGAGGAACACACCCATTATCAAGAAATCACATTAGGATTCTCTTTTTAACCTGTTCCTTAAAACACTAGTGCTTAGGAAATCTATTGGAGGCAGAAGCCGTCAAGGGTAGCTTAGGGTTAGGGTTAGGGTTAGGGTGAGGGTTAGGGTACGGCTTAGGGTACGGGTTCAGGGAGGGGTTCGGGTAGGGCGTAGGGTATGGGTTAGGGTGAGGGTTACGGTTAGTGTTAGGGTTAGGGCTCGGTTTAGGGTACGGGATAGGATTAGGGTACGCGTTAGGGTTAGGGTAGGGGTTAGGGTTAGGGTACGCTGTTGGGTGAGGGTAGTTATTAAACCTATCCCACTCTCTAGATACCCCTTAGCACGTAAAGGAATATTATTTGGGGGTCCAGCCATGGAGAAGAGTTTAGACACTAGGAGAAGATAAGGAACACACCCATTATCAAGAAATCACAATATGATTCTCTTTTTAAACTGTTCCTTAAAACACTAGTGCTTAGGAAATCTATTGGAGGTAGAAGCAGTCAAGGGGAGCTTAGGGTTAGGGTTAGGGTTAGGGTGAGGGTTAGGGTACGGCTTAGGGTACGGGTTCGGGGAAGGGTTCGGGTAGGGCGTAGGGTATGGGTTAGGGTTAGGGTTAGTGTTAGTGTTAGGGTTAGGGCTCGGTTTAGGGTACGGGTTAGGATTAGGGTACGCGTTAGTGTTAGGGTAGGGGTTAGCGTTAGGGTACGCGATAGGGTGAGGTTAGTTATTAAACCTATCCCACTCTCTAGATACCCCTTAGCATGTAAAGGAATATTATTTTGGGGTCCAGCCATGGAGAAGAGTTTAGACACTAGGAGAAGATAATGAACACACCCATTATCAAGAAATCACATTAGGATTCTCTTTTTAACCTGTTCCTTAAAACACTAGTGCTTAGGAAATCTATTGGAGGCAGAAGCAGTCAAGGGTAGCTTAGGGTTAGTGTTAGGGTTAGATTTAGGGTTAGGGTATGGCTTAGGGTACGGGTTCGGGGAGGGGTTCGGGTAGGGCGTAGGGTATGGGTTAGGGTTAAGGTTAGTGTTAGGGTTAGGGCTCGGTTTAGGGTACGGGTTAGGATTAGGGTACGCGTTAGGGTTAGGGTATGGGTTAGGGTTAGGGTACGCGTTAGGGTGAGGGTAGTTATTAAACCTATCCCACTCTCTAGATACCCCTTAGCAAGTAAAGGAATATTATTTGGGGGTCCAGCCATGGAGAAGAGTTTAGACACGAGGAGAAGATAAGGAACACACCCATTATCAAGAAATCAAATTAGGATTCTCTTTTTAACCTGTTCCTTAAAACACTAGTGCTTAGGAAATCTATTGGAGGCAGAAGCAGTCAAGGGTAGCTTAGGGTTAGGGTTAGGGTTAGGGTGAGGGTTAGGGTACGGCTTAGGCTACGGGGTCGGGGAGGGGTTCGGGTAGGGCGTAGGGTATGGGTTAGGGTGAGGGTTAGGGTTAGTGTTAGGGTTAAGGCTCGGTTTAGGTTACAGGTTAGGATTAGGGTACGCGTTAGGGTTAGGGTAGGTGTTAGGGTTAGGGTACGCTTTTTGTTGAGGGTAGTTATTAAACCTATCCCACTCTCTAGATACCCCTTAGCACGTAAAGGAATATTATTTGGGGTTCAGCCATGGAGAAGAGTTTAGACACTAGGAGAAGATAAGGAACACACCCATTATCAAGAAATCACAAAATGATTCTCTTTTTAAACTGTTCCTTAAAACACTAGTGCTTAGGAAATCTATTGGAGGCAGAAGCAGTCAAGGGTAGCTTAGGGTTAGGGTTAGGGTTAGGGTGAGGGTTAGGGTACGTCTTAGGGTACGGGTTCGGGGAAGGGTTCGGGTAGGGCGTAGGGTATGGGTTAGGGTTAGGGTTAGGGTTAGTGTTAGGGTTAGGGCTCGGTTTAGGGTACGGGTTAGGATTAGGGTACGCGTTAGTGTTAGGGTAGGGGTTAGGGTTAGGGTACGCGATAGGGTGAGGTTAGTTATTAAACCTATCCCACTCTCTAGATACCCCTTAGCATGTAAAGTAATATTATTTGGGGGTCCAGCCATGGAGAAGAGTTTAGACACTAGGAGAAGGTAAGGAACACACCCATTATCAAGAAATCACATTAGGATTCTCTTTTTAACCTGTTCCTTAAAACACTAGTGCTTAGGAAATCTATTGGAGGCAGAAGCAGTCAAGGGTAGCTTAGGGTTAGGGTTAGGGTTAGATTGAGGGTTAGGGTATGGCTTAGGGTACGGGTTCGGAGAGGGGTTCGGGTAGGGCGTAGGGTATGGGTTAGGGTTAGGTTCAGGGTTAGTGTTAGGGTTAGGGCTCGGTTTAGGGTACGGGTTAGGATTAGGGTACGCGTTAGGGTTAGGGTAGGGGTTAGGGTTAGGGTACGCGTTAGGGTGAGGGTAGTTATTAAACCTCTCCCTCTCTCTAGATACCCCTTAGCAAGTAAAGGAATATTATTTGGGTGTCCAGCCATGGAGAAGAGTTTAGACACTAGGAGAAGATGAGGAACACACCATTATCAAGAAATCACATTAGGATTCTCTTTTTAACCTGTTCCTTAAAACACTAGTGCTTAGGAAATCTATTGGAGGCAGAAGCCGTCAAGGGAAGCTTAGGGCTAGGGTTAGGGTTAGGGTGAGGGTTAGGGTACGGCTTAGGGTACGGGTTCAGGGAGGGGTTCGGGTAGGGCGTAGGGTATGGGTTAGGGTGAGGGTTACGGTTAGTGTTAGGGTTAGGGCTCGGTTTAGGGTACGGGATAGGATTAGGGTACGCGTTAGGGTTAGGGTAGGGGTTAGGGTTAGGGTACGCTGTTGGGTGAGGGTAGTTATTAAACCTATCCCACTCTCTAGATACCCCTTAGCACGTAAAGGAATATTATTTGGGGGTCCAGCCATGGAGAAGAGTTTAGACACTAGGAGAAGATAAGGAACACACCCATTATCAAGAAATCACAATATGATTCTCTTTTTAAACTGTTCCTTAAAACACTAGTGCTTAGGAAATCTATTGGAGGTAGAAGCAGTCAAGGGGAGCTTAGGGTTAGGGTTAGGGTTAGGGTGAGGGTTAGGGTACGGCTTAGGGTACGGGTTCGGGGAAGGGTTCGGGTAGGGCGTAGGGTATGGGTTAGGGTTAGGGTTAGGGTTAGTGTTCGGGTTAGGGCTCGGTTTAGGGTACGGGTTAGGATTAGGGTACGCGTTAGTGTTAGGGTAGGGGTTAGCGTTAGGGTACGCGATAGGGTGAGGTTAGTTATTAAACCTATCCCACTCTCTAGATACCCCTTAGCATGTAAAGGAATATTATTTTGGGGTCCAGCCATGGAGAAGAGTTTAGACACTAGGAGAAGATAATGAACACACCCATTATCAAGAAATCACATTAGGATTCTCTTTTTAACCTGTTCCTTAAAACACTAGTCCTTAGGAAATCTATTGGAGGCAGAAGCAGTCAAGGGTAGCTTAGGGTTAGTGTTAGGGTTAGATTTAGGGTTAGGGTATGGCTTAGGGTACGGGTTCGGGGAGGGGTTCGGGTAGGGCGTAGGGTATGGGTTAGGGTTAAGGTTAGTGTTAGGGTTAGGGCTCGGTTTAGGGTACGGGTTAGGATTAGGGTACGCGTTAGGGTTAGGGTATGGGTTAGGGTTAGGGTACGCGTTAGGGTGAGGGTAGTTATTAAACCTATCCCACTCTCTAGATACCCCTTAGCAAGTAAAGTAATATTATTTGGGGGTCCAGCCATGGAGAAGAGTTTAGACACGAGGAGAAGATAAGGAACACACCCATTATCAAGAAATCAAATTAGGATTCTCTTTTTAACCTGTTCCTTAAAACACTAGTGCTTAGGAAATCTATTGGAGGCAGAAGCAGTCAAGGGTAGCTTAGGGTTAGGGTTAGGGTTAGGGTGAGGTTTAGGGTACGGCTTAGGGTACGGGGTCGGGGAGGGGTTCGGGTAGGGCGTAGGGTATGGGTTAGGGTGAGGGTTAGGGTTAGTGTTAGGGTTAAGGCTCGGTTTAGGTTACAGGTTAGGATTAGGGTACGCGTTAGGGTTAGGGTAGGTGTTAGGGTTAGGGTACGCTTTTTGTTGAGGGTAGTTATTAAACCTATCCCACTCTCTAGATACCCCTTAGCACGTAAAGGAATATTATTTGGGGTTCAGCCATGGAGAAGAGTTTAGACACTAGGAGAAGATAAGGAACACACCCATTATCAAGAAATCACAAAATGATTCTCTTTTTAAACTGTTCCTTAAAACACTAGTGCTTAGGAAATCTATTGGAGGCAGAAGCAGTCAAGGGTAGCTTAGGGTTAGGGTTAGGGTTAGGGTGAGGGTTAGGGTACGTCTTAGGGTACGGGTTCGGGGAAGGGTTCGGGTAGGGCGTAGGGTATGGGTTAGGGTTAGGGTTAGGGTTAGGGCTCGGTTTAGGGTACGGGTTAGGATTAGGGTACGCGTTAGTGTTAGGGTAGGGGTTAGGGTTAGGGTACGCGATAGGGTGAGGTTAGTTATTAAACCTATCCCACTCTCTAGATACCCCTTAGCATGTAAAGTAATATTATTTGGGGGTCCAGCCATGGAGAAGAGTTTAGACACTAGGAGAAGGTAAGGAACACACCCATTATCAAGAAATCACATTAGGATTCTCTTTTTAACCTGTTCCTTAAAACACTAGTGCTTAGGAAATCTATTGGAGGCAGAAGCAGTCAAGGGTAGCTTAGGGTTAGGGTTAGGGTTAGATTGAGGGTTAGGGTATGGCTTAGGGTACGGGTTCGGAGAGGGGTTCGGGTAGGGCGTAGGGTATGGGTTAGGGTTAGGGTCAGGGTTAGTGTTAGGGTTAGGGCTCGGTTTAGGGTACGGGTTAGGATTAGGGTACGCGTTAGGGTTAGGGTAGGGGTTAGGGTTAGGGTACGCGTTAGGGTGAGGGTAGTTATTAAACCTATCCCACTCTCTAGATACCCCTTAGCAAGTAAAGGAATATTATTTGGGGGTCCAGCCATGGAGAAGAGTTTAGACACGAGGAGAAGATAAGGAACACACCCATTATCAAGAAATCAAATTGGATTCTCTTTTTAACCTGTTCCTTAAAACACTAGTGCTTAGGAAATCTATTGGAGGCAGAAGCAGTCAAGGGTAGCTTAGGGTTAGGGTTAGGGTTAGGGTGAGGGTTAGGGTACGGCTTAGGGTACGGGTTCGGGGAAGGGTTCGGGTAGGGCGTAGGGTATGTGTTAGGGGTAGGGTTAGGGTTAGTGTTAGGGTTAGGGCTCGGTTTAGGGTACGGGTTAGGATTAGGGTACGCGTTAGTGTTAGGGTAGGGGTTAGGGTTAGAGTACGCGATAGGGTGAGGTTAGTTATTAAACCTATCCCACTCTCTAGATACCCCTTAGCATGTAAAGGAATATTATTTGGGGGTCCAGCCATGGAGAAGAGTTTAGACACTAGGAGAAGATAAGGAACACAACCATTATCAAGAAATCACATTAGGATTCTCTTTTTAACCTGTTCCTTAAAACACTAGTGCTTAGGAAATCTATTGGAGGCAGAAGCAGTCAAGGGTAGCTTAGGGTTAGGGTTAGGGTTAGATTGAGGGTTAGGGTATGGCTTAGGGTACGGGTTCGGGGAGGGGTTCGGGTAGGGCGTAGGGTATGGGTGAGGTTTAGGGTTAGGTTTAGTGTTAGGGTTAGGGTTCGGTTTGGGTACGGGTTAGGATTAGGGTATGCGTTAGGGTTAGGGTAGGGGTTAGGGTTAGGGTACGCGTTAGGGTGAGGGTAGCTTTTAAACCTCTCCCTCTCTCTAGATACCCCATAGCACGTAAAGGAATATTATTTGGGGGTCCAGCCATGGAGAAGAGTTTAGACACTAGGAGAAGATAAGGAACACACCCATTATCAAGAAATCACATTAGGATTCTCTTTTTAACCTGTTCCTTAAAACACTAGTGCTTAGGAAATCTATTGGAGGCAGAAGCAGTCAAGGGTAGCTTAGGGTTAGGGTTAGGGTTAGGGTGAGGGTTAGGGTATGGCTTAGGGTACGGGTTCGGGGAGGCGTTCGGGTAGGGCGTAGGGTATGGGTTAGGGTTAGGGTTAGGGTTAGTGTTAGGGTTAGGGCTCGGTTTAGGGTACGGGTTAGGATTAGGGTACGCGTTAGGGTTAGGGTAGTGGTTAGGGTTAGGGTACGCGTTAGGGTGAGGGTAGTTATTAAACCTATCACACTCTCTAGATACCCCTTAGCACGTAAAGGGATGATATTTGGGGGTCCATCCATGGAGAAGAGTTTAGACACGAGGAGAAGATAAGGAACACACCCATTATCAAGAAATCAAATTAGGATTCTCTTTTTAACCTGTTCCTTAAAACACTAGTGCTTAGGAAATCTATTGGAGGCAGAAGCAGTCAAGGGTAGCTTAGGGTTAGGGTTAGGGTTAGGGTGAGGGTTAGGGTACGGCTTAGGGTACGGGTTCGGGGAGGGGTTCGGGTAGGGCGTAGGGTATGGGTTAGGGTGAGGGTTAGGGTTAGTGTTAGGGTTAAGGCTCGGTTTAGGGTACAGGTTAGGATTAGGGTACGCGTTAGGGTTAGGGTAGGTGTTAGGGTTAGGGTACGCTTTTGGTTGAGGGTAGTTATTAAACCTATCCCACTCTCTAGATACCCCTTAGCACGTAAAGGAATATTATTTGGGGTTCAGCCATGGAGAAGCGTTTAGACACTAGGAGAAGATAAGGAACACACCCATTACCAAGAAATCACAATATGATTCTCTTTTTAAACTGTTCCTTAAAACACTAGTGCTTAGGAAATCTATTGGAGGCAGAAGCAGTCAAGGGTAGCTTAGGGTTAGGGTTAGGGTTAGGGTGAGGGTTAGGGTACGTCTTAGGGTACGGGTTCGGGGAAGGGTTCGGGTAGGGCGTAGGGTATGGGTTAGGGTTAGGGTTAGGTTTAGTGTTAGGGTTAGGGCTCGGTTTAGGGTACGGGTTAGGATTAGGGTACGCGTTAGTGTTAGGGTAGGGGTTAGGGTTAGGGTACGCGATAGGGTGAGGTTAGTTATTAAACCTATCCCACTCTCTAGATACCCCTTAGCATGTAAAGGAATATTATTTGGGGGTCCAGCCATGGAGAAGAGTTTAGACACTAGGAGAAGATAAGGAACACACCCATTATCAAGAAATCACATTAGGATTCTCTTTTTAACCTGTTCCTTAAAACACTAGTGCTTAGGAAATCTATTGGAGGCAGAAGCAGTCAAGGGTAGCTTAGGGTTAGGGTTAGGGTTAGATTGAGGGTTAGGGTATGGCTTAGGGTACGGGTTCGGGGAGGGGTTCGGGTAGGGCGTAGGGTATGGGTGAGGTTTAGGGTTAGGTTTAGTGTTAGGGTTAGGGCTCGGTTTGGGTACGGGTTAGGATTAGGGTACGCGTTAGGGTTAGGGTAGGGGTTAGGGTTAGGGTACGCGTTAGGGTGAGGGTACCTTTTAAACCTCTCCCTCTCTCTAGATACCCCATAGCACGTAAAGAATATTATTTGGGGGTCCAGCCATGGAGAAGAGTTTAGACACTAGGAGAAGATAAGGAACACACCCATTATCAAGAAATCACATTAGGATTCTCTTTTTAACCTGTTCCTTAAAACACTAGTGCTTAGGAAATCTATTGGAGGCAGAAGCAGTCAAGGGTAGCTTAGGGTTAGGGTTAGGGTTAGGGTGAGGGTTAGGGTATGGCTTAGGGTACGGGTTCGGGGAGGCGTTCGGGTAGGGCGTAGGGTATGGCTTAGGGTTAGGGTTAGGGTTAGTGTTAGGGTTAGGGCTCGGTTTAGGGTACGGGTTAGGATTAGGGTACGCGTTAGGGTTAGGGTAGTGGTTAGGGTTAGGGTACGCGTTAGGGTGAGGGTAGTTATTAAACCTATCACACTCTCTAGATACCCCTTAGCACGTAAAGGGATGATATTTGGGGGTCCATCCATGGAGAAGAGTTTAGACACGAGGAGAAGATAAGGAACACACCCATTATCAAGAAATCACATTAGGATTCTCTTTTTAACCTGTTCCTTAAAACACTAGTGCTTAGGAAATCTATTGGAGGCAGAAGCAGTCAAGGGTAGCTTAGGGTTAGGGTTAGGGTTAGGGTGAGGGTTAGGGTACGGCTTAGGGTACGGGTTCGGGGAGGGGTTCGGGTAGGGCGTAGGGTATGGGTTAGGGTGAGGGTTAGGGTTAGTGTTAGGGTTAGGGCTCGGTTTAGGGTACGGGTTAGGATTAGGTTACGCGTTAGGGTTAGGGTAGTGGTTAGGGTTAGGGTACGCTTTTGGGTGAGGGTAGTTATTAAACCTATCCCACTCTCTAGATACCCCTTAGCACGTAAAGTAATATTATTTGGAGGTCCAGCCATGGAGAAGAGTTTAGACACTAGGAGAAAATAAGGAACACACCCATTATCAAGAAATCACAATATGATTCTCTTTTTAAACTGTTCCTTAAAACACTAGTGCTTAGGAAATCTATTGGAGGCAGAAGCAGTCAAGGGTAGCTTAGGGTTAGGGTTAGGGTTAGGGTGAGGGTTAGGGTACGTCTTAGGGTACGGGTTCGGGGAAGGGTTCGGGTAGGGCGTAGGGTATGGGTTAGGGTTAGGGTTAGGGTTAGTGTTAGGGTTAGGTCTCGGTTTAGGGTACGGGTTAGGATTAGGGTACGCGTTAGGGTTAGTGTAGGGGTTAGGGTTAGGGTACGCGTTAGGGTGAGGGTAGTTATTAAACCTATCCCACTCTCTAGATACCCCTTAGCAAGTAAAGGAATATTATTTGGGGGTCCAGCCATGGAGAAGAGTTTAGACACTAGGAGAAGATAAGGAACACACCCATTATCAAGAAGTTACATTAGGATTCTCTTTTTAACCTGTTCCTTAAAACACTAGTGCTTAGGAAATCTATTGGAGGCAGAAGCAGTCAAGGGTAGCTTAGGGTTAGGGTTAGGGTTAGGGTGAGGGTTAGGGTACGGCTTAGGGTACGGGTTCGGGGAGGGGTTTGGGTAGGGCGTAGGGTATGGGTTAGGGTGAGGGTTAGGGTTAGTGTTAGGGTTAGGGCTCGGTTTAGGGTACGGGTTAGGATTAGGGTACGCGTTAGGGTTAGGGTAGGGGTTAGGGTTAGGGTACGCTTTTGTGTGAGGGTAGTTATTAAACCTATCCCACTCTCTAGATACCCCTTAGCACGTAAAGGAATATTATTTGGGGGTCCAGCCATGGAGAAGAGTTTAGACCTTAGGAGAAGATAAGGAACACACCCATTATCAAGAAATCACAATATGATTCTCTTTTTAAACTGTTCCTTAAAACACTAGTGCTTAGGAAATCTATTGGAGGCAGAAGCAGTCAAGGGTAGCTTAGGGTTAGGGTTAGGGTTAGGGTGAGGGTTAGGGTACGGCTTAGGGTACGGGTTCGGGGAAGGGTTCGGGTAGGGCGTAGGGTATGGGTTAGGGTTAGGGTTAGGGTTAGTGTTAGGGTTAGGGCTCGGTTTAGGGTACGGGTTAGGATTAGTGTACGCGTTAGTGTTAGGGTAGGGGTTAGGGTTAGGGTACGCGATAGGGTGAGGTTAGTTATTAAACCTATCCCACTCTCTAGATACCCCTTAGCATGTAAAGGAATATTATTTGGGGGTCCAGCCGTGGAGAAGAGTTTAGACACTAGGAGAAGATAAGGAACACACCCATTATCAAGAAATCACATTAGGATTCTCTTTTTAACCTGTTCCTTAAAACACTAGTGCTTAGGAAATCTATTGGAGGCAGAAGCAGTCAAGGGTAGCTTAGGGTTAGGGTTAGGGTTAGATTGAGGGTTAGGGTATGGCTTAGGGTACGGGTTCGGAGAGGGGTTCGGGTAGGGCGTAGGGTATGTGTTAGGGTTAGGGTTAGGGTTAGTGTTAGGGTTAGGGCTCGGTTTAGGGTACGGGTTAGGATTAGGGTACGCGTTAGGGTTAGGGTAGGGGTTAGGTTTAGGTTACGCGTTAGGGTGAGGGTAGTTATTAAACCTCTCCCTCTCTCTAGATACCCCATAGCACGTAAAGGAATATTATTTGGGTGTCCAGCCATGGAGAAGAGTTTAGACACGAGGAGAAGGTAAGGAACACACCCATTATCAAGAAATCACATTAGGATTCTCTTTTTAACCTGTTCCTTAAAACACTAGTGCTTAGGAAATCTATTGGAGGCAGAAGCAGTCAAGGGTAGCTTAGGGTTAGGGTTAGGGTTAGGGTGAGGGTTAGGGTACGGCTTAGGGTACGGGTTCAGGGAGGGGTTCGGGTAGGGCGTAGGGTATGGGTTAGGGTTAGGGTTAGGGTTAGTGTTAGGGTTAGGGCTCGGTTTAGGGTACGGGTTAGGATTAGGGTACGCGTTAGGGTTAGGGTAGGGGTTAGGGTTAGGGTACGCGTTAGGGTGAGGGTAGTTATTAAACCTATCCCACTCTCTAGATACCCCTTAGCATGTAAAGGAAGATTATTTGGGGGTCCAGCCATGGAGAAGAGTTTAGACACGAGGAGAAGATAAGGAACACACCCATTATCAAGAAATCAAATTAGGATTCTCTTTTTAACCTGTTCCTTAAAACACTAGTGCTTAGGAAATCTATTGGAGGCAGAAGCAGTCAAGGGTAGCTTAGGGTTAGGGTTAGGGTTAGGGTGAGGGTTAGGGTAAGGCTTAGGGTACGGGTTCGGGGAGGGGTTCGTGTAGGGCGTAGGGTATGAGTTAGGGTGAGGGTTAGGGTTAGTGTTAGGGTTAGGTCTCGGTTTAGGGTACGGAATAGGATTAGGGTACACGTTAGGGTTAGGGTAGGTGTTAGGGTTAGGGTACGCTTTTGGTTGAGGGTAGTTATTAAACCTATCCCACTCTCTAGATACCCCTTAGCACGTAAAGGAATATTATTTGGGGTTCAGCCATGGATAAGAGTTTAGACACTAGAAAAAGATAAGGAACACACCCATTATCAAGAAATCACAAAATGATTCTCTTTTTAAACTGTTCCTTAAAACACTAGTGCTTAGGAAATCTATTGGAGGCAGAAGCAGTCAAGGGTAGCTTAGGGTTAGGGTTAGGATTAGTTTGAGGGTTAGGGTACGGCTTTGGGTACGGGTTCTGGGAGGGGTTTGGGTAGGGCATAGGGTATGGGTTAGGGTGAGGGTTAGGGTTAGTGTTAGGGTTAGGGCTCGGTTTAGGGTACGGGTTAGGATTAGGGTACTCGTTAGGGTTAGGGTAGGGGTTAGGGTTAGGGTACGCTTTTGGGTGAGGGTAGTTATTAAACCTATCCCACTCTCTAGATACCCCTTAGCACGTAAAGGAATATTATTTGGGGGTCCAGCCATGGAGAAGAGTTTAGACACTAGGAGAAGATAAGGAACACACCCATTATCAAGAAATCACAATATGATTCTCTTTTTAAACTGTTCCTTAAAACACTAGTGCTTAGGAAATCTATTGGAGGCAGAAGCAGTCAAGGGTAGCTTAGGGTTAGGGTTAGGGTTAGGGTGAGGGTTAGGGTACGGCTTAGGGTACGGGTTCGGGGAAGGGTTCGGGTAGGGCGTAGGGTATGGGTTAGGGTTAGGGTTAGGGTTAGTGTTAGGGTTAGGGCTCGGTTTAGGGTACGGGTTAGGATTAGTGTACGCGTTAGTGTTAGGGTAGGGGTTAGGGTTAGGGTACGCGATAGGGTGAGGTTAGTTATTAAACCTATCCCACTCTCTAGATACCCCTTAGCATGTAAAGGAATATTATTTGGGGGTCCAGCCGTGGAGAAGAGTTTAGACACTAGGAGAAGATAAGGAACACACCCATTATCAAGAAATCACATTAGGATTCTCTTTTTAACCTGTTCCTTAAAACACTAGTGCTTAGGAAATCTATTGGAGGCAGAAGCAGTCAAGGGTAGCTTAGGGTTAGGGTTAGGGTTAGATTGAGGGTTAGGGTATGACTTAGGGTACGGGTTCGGGGAGGGGTTCGGGTAGGGCGTAGGTTATGGGTTAGGGTTAGGGTTAGGGTTAGTGTTAGGGTTAGGGCTCGGTTTAGGGTACGGGTTAGGATTAGGGTACGCGTTAGGGTTAAGGTAGGGGTTAGGGTTAGGGTACGCGTTAGGGTGAGGGTAGTTATTAAACCTCTCCCTCTCTCTAGATACCCCATAGCACGTAAAGGAATATTATTTGGGGATCCTGCCATGGAGAAGAGTTTAGACACGAGGAGAAGATAAGGAACACACCCATTATCAAGAAGTCACATTAGGATTCTCTTTTTAACCTGTTCCTTAAAACACTAGTGCTTAGGAAATCTATTGGAGGCAGAAGCCGTCAAGGGTAGCTTAGGGTTAGGGTTAGGGTTAGGGTGAGGGTTAGGGTACGGCTTAGGGTACGGGTTCGGGGAGGGGTTCGCGTAGGGCGTAGGGTATGGGTTAGGGTTAGGGTTAGGGTTAGTGTTAGGGTTAGGGCTCGGTTTAGGGTACGGGTTAGGATTAGGGTACGCGTTAGTGTTAGGGTAGGGGTTAGGGTTAGGGTACGCGTTAGGGTGAGGGTAGTTATTAAACCTATCCCACTCTCTAGATACCCCTTAGCACGTAAAGGAATATTATTTGGGGGTCCAGCCATGGAGAAGAGTTTAGACACGAGGAGAAGATAAGGAACACACCCATTATCAAGAAATCACAATATGATTCTCTTTTTAAACAGTTCCTTAAAACACTAGTGCTTAGGAAATCTATTGGAGGCAGAAGCCATCAAGGGTAGCTTCGTTTAGGGTTAGGGTTAGATTGAGGGTTAGGGTATGGCTTAGGGTACGGGTTCGGGGAGGGGTTCGGGTAGGATGTAGGGTATTGGTTAGGGTTAGTGTTAGGGTTAGTGTTAGGTTTAGGGCTACGTTTAGGGTACGGGTTAGGATTAGGGTACGCGTTAGGGTTAGGGTAGGGGTTAGGGTTAGGGTACGCGATAGGGTGAGGTTAGTTATTAAACCTATCCCACTCTCTAGATACCCCTTAGCACGTAAAGGAATATTATTTGGGGGTCCATCCATGGAGAAGAGTTTAGACACTAGGAGAAGATAAGGAACACACCCATTATCAAGAAATCACATTAGGATTCTCTTTTTAAACTGTTCCTTAAAACACTAGTGCTTAGGAAATCTATTGGAGGCAGAAGCAGTCAAGCGTAGCTTAGGGTTAGAGTTAGGGTTAGGGTGAGGGTTAGGGTAAGGCTTAGGGTACGGGTTCGGGGAGGGGTTCGGGTAGAGCGTAGGGTATGGGTTAGGGTTAGAGTTAGGGTTAGTGTTACGGTTAGGGCTCGGTTTAGGGTACGGGTTAGGATAAGGGTACGCGTTAGTGTTAGGGTAGGGGTTAGGGTTAGGGTACGTGATAGGGTGAGATTAGTTATTAAACCTATCCCACTCTCTAGATACCCCGTAGCAAGTAAAAGTATATTATTTGGGGGTCCAGCCATGGAGAAGAGTTTAGACACTAGGAGAAGATAAGGAACACACCCATTATCAAGAAATCACATTAGGATTCTCTTTTTAACCTGTTCCTTAAAACACTAGTGCATAGGAAATCTATTGCAGGCAGAAGCAGTCAAGGGTAGCTTAGGGTTAGGGTTAGGGTTAGGGTGAGGGTTAGGGTACGGCTTAGGTTACGGTTTCGGGTATGGCGTAGGGAATGTGTTAGGGTTAGTGTTAGGTCTAGTGTTAGTGTTAGGGCTCGGTTTAGGGCACGGGTTAGGATTAGGGTACGCGTTAGGGTTAGGGTAGGGGTTAGGGTTACGGTACGCATTAGGGTGAGGGTAGTTATTAAACCTATCCCACTCTCTAGATACCCCTTACCACGTAAAGGTATATTATTTGGGGGTCCAGCCATGGAGAAGAGTTTAGACACTAGGAGAAGATAAGGAACACACCCATTATCAAGAAATCACAATATGATTCTCTTTTTAAACTGTTCCTTAAAACACTAGTGCTTAGGAAATCTATTGGAGGCAGAAGCAGTCAAGGGTAGCTTAGGGTTAGGGTTAGTATTAGGGTGAGGGTTAGGGTCCGGCTTAGGGTACGGGTTCAGGGAGGGGTTCGGGTAGGACGTAGGGTATGGGTTAAGGTTAGGGTTAGGGTTAGTGTTAGGTTTAGGACTCGGTTTAGGGTACGGGTTAGGATTAGGGTACGCGTTAGGGTTAGGGTAGGGGTTAGGGTTAGGGTACGCGATAGGGTGAGGTTACTTATTAAACCTATCCCACTCTCTAGATACCCCTTAGCACGTAAAGGTATATTATTTGGGGGTCCAGCCATGGAGAAGAGTTTAGACACTAGGAGAAGATAAGGAACACACCCATTATCAAGAAATCACATTAGGATTCTCTTTTTAACCTGTTCCTTAAAACACTAGTGCTTAGGAAATCTATTGGAGGCAGAAGCAGTCAAGGGTAGCTTAGGGTTAGGGTTAGGGTTAGGGTGAGGGTTAGGGTATGGCTTAGGGTACGGGCTCAGGGAGGGGTTCGGGTAGGGCGTAGGGAATGGGTTAGGGTTAGGGTTAGGGCTAGTGTTAGGGTTAGGGCTCGGTTTAGGGTACGGGTTAGGATTAGGGTACGCGTTAGGTTTAGGGTAGGGGTTAGGGTTAGAGTACGCGTTAGGCTGAGGGTAGTTATTAAACCTCTCCCTCTCCCTAGATACCCGTTAGCACGTAAAGGAATATTATTTGGGGGTCCAGCCATGGAGAAGATTTTAGACACTAGGAGAAGATAAGGAACACACCCATTATCACAAAATCACATTAGGATTCTCTTTTTAACCTGTTCCTTAAAACACTAGTGCTTAGGAAATCTATTGGATGCAGAAGCAGTCAAGGGTAGCTTAGGGTTCGGGTAAGGGTTAGGGTGAGGGTTAGGGTACGGGTTCGGGGAGGGGTTCGGGTAGGGCGTAGGGTATGGGTTAGGGTTAGGGTTAGGGTTAGTGTTAGGGTTAGGGTTCGGTTTAGGGAACGGGTTAGGATTAGGGTACGCATTAGTGTTAGGGTAGGGGTTAGGGTTAGGATACGCGATAGGGTGAGGTTAGTTATTAAACCTATCCCACTCTCTAGATACCCCTTAGCACGTAAAGGAATATTATTTGGGGGTCCAGCCATGGAGAAGAGTTTACACACTAGGAGAAGATAAGGAACACACCAATTATCAAGAAATCACATTAGGATTCTCTTTTTAACCTGTTCCTTAAAACACTAGTGCTTAGGAAATCTATTGGAGGCAGAAGCAATCAAGGGTAGCTTAGGGTTCGGGTTAGGGTTAGGGTGAGGGTTAGGGTACGGGTTCGGGGAGGGGTTCGGGTAGGGCGTAGGGTATGGGTTAGGGTTAGGGTTAGGGTTAGTGTTAGGGTTAGGGTTCGGTTTAGGGAACGGGTTAGGATTAGGGTACGCATTAGTGTTAGGGTAGGGGTTAGGGTTAGCGTACGCGATAGGGTGAGGTTAGTTATTAAACCTATCCCACTCTCTAGATACCCCTTAGCACGTAAACGAATATTATTTGGGGGTCCAGCCATGGAAAAGAGTTTAGACACTAGGAGAAGATAAGGAACACACCAATTATCAAGAAATCACATTAGGATTCTCTTTTTAACCTGTTCCTTAAAACACTAGTGCTTAGGAAATCTATTGGAGGCAGAAGCAGTCAAGGGTAGCTTAGGGTTCGGGTTAGGGTTAGGGTGTGGGTTAGGGTACGGCTTAGGGTACGGGTTCGGGGAGGGGTTCGCGTAGGGCGTAGGGTATGGGTTAGGGTTAGGGTTAGGGTTAGTGTTAGGGTTAGGGCTCGGTTTAGGGTACGGGTTAGGATTAGGGTACGCGTTAGGGTTAGGGTAGGGGTTAGGGTTAGGGTACGCGTTAGGGTGAGGGTAGTTATAAAACCTATCCCACTCTCTAGATACCCCTTAGCACGTAAAGGAATACTATTTGGGGGTCCAGCCATGGAGAAGAGTTTAGACACGAGGAGAAGATAAGGAACACACCCATTATCAAGAAATCACATTAGGATTCTCTTTTTAACCTGTTCCTTAAAACACTAGTGCTTAGGAAATCTATTGGAGGCAGAAGCCGTCAAGGGTAACTTAGGGCTAGGGTTAGGGTTAGGGTGAGGGTTAGAGTACGGCTTAGGGTACGGGTTCGGGTAGGGCGTAGGGTATGGGTTAGGGTTAGGGTTAGGGCTAGTGTTAGGGTTAGGGCTCGCTTTAGGGTACGGGTTAGGATTAGGGTATGCGTTAGGGTTAGGGTAGGGGTTAGGGTTAGGGTACGCGTTAGGGTGAGGGTAGTTATTAAACCTATCCCACTCTCTAGATACCCCTTAGCACGTAAAGGAATATTATTTGGGGGTCCAGCCATGGAGAAGAGTTTAGACACGAGGAGAAGATAAGGAACACACCCATTATCAAGAATCCCATTAGGATTCTCTTTTTAACCTGTTCCTTAAAACACTAGTGCTTAGGAAATCTATTGGAGGCAGAAGCAGTCAAGGGTAGCTTAGGGTTAGGGTTAGGGTTAGGGTGAGGGTTAGGGTACGGCTTACGGTACGGGTTCGGGGAAGGGTTCGGGTAGGGCGTAGGGTATGGGTTAGGGTTAGGGTTAGGGTTAGTGTTAGGGTTAGGGCTCCGTTTAGGGTACGGGTTAGGATTAGTGTACGTGTTAGGGTTAGGGTAGGGGTTAGGGTTAGGGTACGCGTTAGGGTGAGGGTAGTTATTAAACCTATCCCACTCTCTAGATACCCCTTAGCACGTAAAGGAATATTATTTGGGGGTCCAGCCATGGAGAAGAGTTTAGACACGAGGAGAAGATAAGGAACACACCCATTATCAAGAAATCACATTAGGATTCTCTTTTTAACCTGTTCCTTAAAACACTAGTGCTTAGGAAATCTATTGGAGGCAGAAGCAGTCAAGGGTAGCTTAGGGTTAGGGTTAGGGTTAGGGTGAGGGTTAGGGTACGGCTTAAGGTACGGGTTCGGGGAGGGGTTCGGGTAGGGCGTAGGATTTGGGTTAGGGTTAGAGTTAGGGCTAGTGTTGGGTTTAGGGCTCGGTTTAGGGTACGGGTTAGGATTAGGGTACGTGTTAGGGTTAGGGTAGGGGTTAGGGTTAGGGTACGCGTTAGAGTGAGGGTAGTTATTAAACCTATCCCACTCTCTAGATACCCCTTAGCGCGTAAAGGAATATTATTTGGGGGTCCAGCCATGGAGAAGAATTTAGACACTAGGAGAAGATAAGGAACACACCCATTATCAAGAAATCACATTAGGATTCTCTTTTTAACCTGTTCCTTAAAACACTAGAGCTTAGGAAATCTATTTGAGGCAGAAGCAGTCAAGGGTAGCTTAGGGTTAGGGTTAGGGTTAGGGTGAGGGTTAGGGTATGGCTTAGGGTACGGGTTCGGGGAGGGGTTCGGGTAGGGCGTAGGGTATGGGTTAGGGTTAGGGTTAGGGTTAGTGTTAGGGTTAGGGCTCGGTTTAGGGTACGGTTTAGGATTAGTGTACGCGTTAGTTTTAGGGTAGGGGTTAGGGTTAGGGTACACGTTAGGGTGAGGGTAGCTTTTAAACCTCTCCCTCTCTCTAGATACCCCATAGCACGTAAAGGAATATTATTTGGGGGTCCAGCCATGGAGAAGAGTTTAGACACGAGGAGAAGATAAGGAACACACCCATTATCAAGAAATCACATTAGGATTCTCTTTTTAACCTGTTCCTTAAAACACTAGTGCTTAGGAAATCTATTGGAGGCAGAAGCCGTCAAGGGTAGCTCAGGGTTAGGGTGAGGGTTAGGGTACGGCTTAGGGTACGGGTTCAGGGAGGGGTTCGGGTAGGGCGTAGGGTATGGGTTAGGGTTAGGGTTAGGCTTAGTGTTAGGGTTAGGGCTCGGTTTAGGGTACGGGTTAGGATTAGGGTACGCGTTAGTGTTAGGGTAGGGGTTAGGGTTAGGGTACGTGATAGGGTGAGGTTAGTTATTAAACCTATCCCACTCTCTAGATACCCCTTAGCACGTAAAGGAATATTATTTGGGGGTCCAGCCAAGGAGAAGAGTTTAGACACTAGGAGAAGATAAGGAACACACCCATTATCAAGAAATCACATTAGGATTCTCTTTTTAACCTGTTCCTTAAAACACTAGTGCATAGGAAATCTATTGCAGGCAGAAGCAGTCAAGGGTAGCTTAGGGTTAGGGTTAGGGTTAGGGTGAGGGTTAGGGTACGGCTTAGGGTACGGTTTCGGGTAGGGCGTAGGGAATGTGTTAGGGTTAGTGTTAGGTCTAGTGTTAGGGTTAGGGCTCGGTTTAGGGCACGGGTTAGGATTAGGGTACGCGTTAGGGTTAGGGTAGGGGTTAGGGTTACGGTACGCATTAGGGTGAGGGTAGTTATTAAACCTATCCCACTCTCTAGATACCCCTTACCACGTAAAGGTATATTATTTGTGGGTCCACCCATGGAGAAGAGTTTAGACACTAGGAGAAGATAAGGAACACACCCATTATCAAGAAATCACAATATGATTCTCTTTTTAAACTGTTCCTTAAAACACTAGTGCTTAGGAAATCTATTGGAGGCAGAAGCAGTCAAGGGTAGCTTAGGGTTAGGGTTAGTATTAGGGTGAGGGTTAGGGTCCGGCTTAGGGTACGGGTTCAGGGAGGGGTTCGGGTAGGACGTAGGGTATGGGTTAAGGTTAGGGTTAGGGTTAGTGTTAGGTTTAGGACTCGGTTTAGGGTACGGGTTAGGATTAGGGTACGCGTTAGGGTTAGGGTAGGGATTAGGGTTAGGGTACGCGATAGGGTGAGGTTACTTATTAAACCTATCCCACTCTCTAGATACCCCTTAGCACGTAAAGGTATATTATTTGGGGGTCCAGCCATGGAGAAGAGTTTAGACACTAGGAGAAGATAAGGAACACACCCATTATCAAGAAATCACATTAGGATTCTCTTTTTAACCTGTTCCTTAAAACACTAGTGCTTAGGAAATCTATTGGAGGCAGAAGCAGTCAAGGGTAGCTTAGGGTTAGGGTTAGGGTTAGGGTGAGGGATAGGGTATGGCTTAGGGTACGGGCTCAGGGAGGGGTTCGGGTAGGGCGTAGGGAATGGGTTAGGGTTAGGGTTAGGGCTAGTGTTAGGGTTAGGGCTCGGTTTAGGGTACGGGTTAGGATTAGGGTACGCGTTAGGGTTAGGGTAGGGGTTAGGGTTAGAGTACGCGTTAGGCTGAGGGTAGTTATTAAACCTCTCCCTCTCTCTAGATACCCCTTAGCACGTAAAGGAATATTATTTGGGGGTCCAGCCATGGAGAAGATTTTAGACACTAGGAGAAGATAAGGAACACACCCATTATCACAAAATCACATTAGGATTCTCTTTTTAACCTGTTCCTTAAAACACTAGTGCTTAGGAAATCTATTGGAGGCAGAAGCAGTCAAGGGTAGCTTAGGGTTCGGGTTAGGGTTAGGGTGAGGGTTAGGGTACGGGTTCGGGGAGGGGTTCGGGTAGGGCGTAGGGTATGGGTTAGGGTTAGGTTTAGGGTTAGTGTTAGGGTTAGGGTTCGGTTTAGGGAACGGGTTAGGATTAGGGTACGCATTAGTGTTAGGGTAGGGGTTAGGGTTAGGATACGCGATAGGGTGAGGTTAGTTATTAAACCTATCCCACTCTCTAGATACCCCTTAGCACGTAAAGGAATATTATTTGGGGGTCCAGCCATGGAGAAGAGTTTAGACACTAGGAGAAGATAAGGAACACACCAATTATCAAGAAATCACATTAGGATTCTCTTTTTAAACTGTTCCTTAAAACACTAGTGCTTAGGAAATCTATTGGAGGCAGAAGCAGTCAAGGGTAGCTTAGGGTTCGGGTTAGGGTTAGGGTGAGGGTTAGGGTACGGGTTCGGGGAGGGGTTCGGGTAGGGCGTAGGGTATGGGTTAGGGTTAGGGTTAGGGTTAGTGTTAGGGTTAGGGTTCGGTTTAGGGAACGGGTTAGGATTAGGGTACGCATTAGTGTTAGGGTAGGGGTTAGGGTTAGGGTACGCGATAGGGTGAGGTTAGTTATTAAACCTATCCCACTCTCTAGATACCCCTTAGCACGTAAAGGAATATTATTTGGGGGTCCAGCCATGGAAAAGAGTTTAGACACTAGGAGAAGATAAGGAAAACACCAATTATCAAGAAATCACATTAGGATTCTCTTTTTAACCTGTTCCTTAAAACACTAGTGCTTAGGAAATCTATTGGAGGCAGAAGCAGTCAAGGGTAGCTTAGGGTTCGGGTTAGGGTTAGGGTGAGGGTTAGGGTACGGCTTAGGGTACGGGTTCGGGGAGGGGTTCGCGTAGGGCGTAGGGTATGGGTTAGGGTTAGGGTTAGGGTTAGTGTTAGGGTTAGGGCTCGGTTTAGGGTACGGGTTAGGATTAGGGTACGCGTTAGGGTTAGGGTAGGGGTTAGGGTTAGGGTACGCGTTAGGGTGAGGGTAGTTATTAAACCTATCCCACTCTCTAGATACCCCTTAGCACGTAAAGGAATACTATTTGGGGGTCCAGCCATGGAGAAGAGTTTAGACACGAGGAGAAGATAAGGAACACACCCATTATCAAGAAATCACATTAGGATTCTCTTTTTAACCTGTTCCTTAAAACACTAGTGCTTAGGAAATCTATTGGAGGCAGAAGCCGTCAAGGGTAACTTAGGGCTAGGGTTAGGGTTAGGGTGAGGGTTAGGGTACGGCTTAGGGTACGGGTTCGGGGAGGGATTCGGGTAGGGCGTAGGGTATGGGTTAGGGTTAGGGTTAGGGCTAGTGTTAGGGTTAGGGCTCGCTTTAGGGTACGGGTTAGGATTAGGGTATGCGTTAGGGTTAGGGTAGGGGTTAGGGTTAGGGTACGCGTTAGGGTGAGGGTAGTTATTAAACCTATCCCACTCTCTAGATACCCCTTAGCACGTAAAGGAATATTATTTGGGGGTCCAGCCATGGAGAAGAGTTTAGACACGAGGAGAAGATAAGGAACACACCCATTATCAAGAAATCACATTACGATTCTCTTTTTAACCTGTTCCTTAAAACACTAGTGCTTAGGAAATCTATTGGAGGCAGAAGCCGTCAAGGGTAGCTTAGGGCTAGGGTTAGGGTTAGGGTGAGGGTTAGGGTACGGCTTAGGGTACGGGTTCGGGGAGGGATTCGTGTAGGGCGTAGGGTATGGGTTAGGGTTAGGGTTAGGCTTAGTGTTAGGGTTAGGGCTCGGTTTAGGGTACGGGTTAGGATTAGGGTACGCGTTAGGGTTAGGGTAGGGGTTAGGGTTAGGGTACGCGTTAGGGTGAGGGTAGTTATTAAACCTATCACACTCTCTAGATACCCCTTAGAACGTAAAGGAATATTATTTGGGGATCCTGCCATGGAGAAGAGTTTAGACACGAGGAGAAGATAAGGAACACACCCATTATCAAGAACTCACATTAGGATTCTCTTTTTAACCTGTTCCTTAAAACTCTAGTGCTTAGGAAATCTATTGGAGGCAGAAGCCGTCAATGGTAGCTTAGGGTTAGGGTTAGGGTTAGGGTGAGGGTTAGGGTACGGCTTAGGGTACGGGTTCGGGGAGGGGTTCGGGTAGGGCGTAGGGTATGGGTTAGGGTTAGGGTTAGGGTTAGGGTTAGGGCTCGGTTTAGGGTACGGGTTAGGATTAGCGTACGCGTTAGGGTTAGGGTAGGGGTTAGGGTTAGGGTACGCGTTAGGGTGAGGGTAGTTATTAAACCTATCCCACTCTCTAGATACCCCTTAGCAAGTAAAGGAATATTATTTGGGGGTCCAGCCATGGAGAAGAGTTTAGACACGAGGAGAAGATAAGGAACACACCCATTATCAAGAATCCCATTAGGATTCTCTTTTTAACCTGTTCCTTAAAACACTAGTGCTTAGGAAATCTATTGGAGGCAGAAGCAGTCAAGGGTAGCTTAGGGTTAGGGTTAGGGTTAGGGTGAGGGTTAGGGTACGGCTTAGGGTACGGGTTCGGGGAAGGGTTCGGGTAGGGCGTAGGGTATGGGTTAGGGTTAGGGTTAGGGTTAGTGTTAGGGTTAGGGCTCCGTTTAGGGTACGGGTTAGGATTAGTGTACGTGTTAGGGTTAGGGTAGGGGTTAGGGTTAGGGTACGTGTTAGGGTGAGGGTAGTTATTAAACCTATCCCACTCTCTAGATACCCCTTAGCACGTAAAGGAATATTATTTGGGGGTCCAGCCATGGAGAAGAGTTTAGACACGAGGAGAAGATAAGGAACACACCCATTATCAAGAAATCACATTAGGATTCTCTTTTTAACCTGTTCCTTAAAACACTAGAGCTTAGGAAAACTATTTGAGGCAGAAGCAGTCAAGGGTAGCTTAGGGTTAGGTTTAGGGTTAGGGTGAGGGTTAGGGTATGGCTTAGGGTACGGGTTCGGGGAGGGGTTCGGGTAGGGCGTAGGGTATGGGTTAGGGTTAGGGTTAGGGTTAGTGTTAGGGTTAGGGCTCGGTTTAGGGTACGGTTTAGGATTAGTGTACGCGTTAGTTTTAGGGTAGGGGTTAGGGTTAGGGTACACGTTAGGGTGAGGGTAGCTTTTAAACCTCTCCCTCTCTCTAGATACCCCATAGCACGTAAAGGAATATTATTTGGGGGTCCAGCCATGGAGAAGAGTTTAGACACGAGGAGAAGATAAGGAACACACCCACTATCAAGAAATCACATTAGGATTCTCTTTTTAACCTGTTCCTTAAAACACTAGTGCTTAGGAAATCTATTGGAGGCAGAAGCCGTCAAGGGTAGCTCAGGGTTAGGGTGAGGGTTAGGGTACGGCTTAGGGTACGGGTTCAGGGAGGGGTTCGGGTAGGGCGTAGGGTATGGGTTAGGGTTAGGGTTAGGGTTAGTGTTAGGTTTACGGCTCGGTTTAGGGTACGGGTTAGGATTACGGTACGCCTGAGTTTTACGGTAGGGGTTAGGGTTAGGGTACGCGATAGGGTGAGGTTAGTTATTAAACCTATCCCACTCTCTAGATACCCCTTAGCACGTAAAGAAATATTATTTGAGGGTCCAGCCATGGAGAAGAGTTTAGACACTAGGAGAAGATAAGGAACACACCCATTATCAAGAAATCACTTTAGGATTCTCTTTTTAACCTGTTCCTTAAAACACTAGTGCTTAGGAAATCTATTGGAGGCAGAAGCAGTCAAGGGTAGCTTAGGGTTAGGGTTAGGGTTAGGGTGAGGGTTAGGGTATGTCTTAGGGTACGGGTTCGGGGAGGGGTTCGGGTAGGGCGTAGGGTATGGGTTAGGGTTAGGGTTAGGGTTAGTGTTAGGATTAGGGCTCGGTTTAGGTTACGGGTTAGGATTAGGGTACGGTTTAGGATTAGGGTACAAGTTAGGGTTAGGGTAGTGGTTAGGGTTAGGGTACGCGTTAGGGTGAGGGTAGTTATTAAACCTATCACACTCTCTAGATACCCCTTAGCACGTAAAGGGATATTATTTGGGGGACCAGCCATGGAGAAGAGTTTAGACACGAGGAGAAGATAAGGAACACACCCATTATCAAGAAATCACATTAGGATTCTCTTTTTAACCTGTTCCTTAAAACACTAGTGCTTAGGAAATCTATTGGAGGCAGAAGCCGTCAAGGGTAGCTTAGGGTTAGGGTGAGGGTTAGGGTGAGGGTTAGGGTATGGCTTAGGGTACGGGTTCGGGGAGGGGTTCGGGTAGGGCGTAGGGTATGGGTTAGGGTTAGGGTTAGGGTTAGTGTTAGGTTTAGGGCTCGGTTTAGGGTACGGGTTAGGATTAGGGTACGCGTTAGTGTTAGGGTAGGGGTTAGGGTTAGGGTACGCGACAGGGTGAGGGTAGTTATTAAACCTATCCCACTCTCTAGATACCCCTTAGCACGTAAAGCAATATTATTTGGGGGTCCAGCCATGGAGAAGCGTTTAGACACTAGGAGAAGATAAGGAACACACCCATTATCAAGAAATCACATTAGGATTCTCTTTTTAAACTGTTCCTTAAAACACTAGTGCTTAGGAAATCTATTGGAGGCAGAAGCCGTCAAGGGTAGCTTAGGGTTAGGGTTAGGGTTAGGGTTAGGGTGAGGGTTAGGGTACGGCTTAGGGTACGGGTTCGGGGAGGGCTTCGGGTAGGGCGTAGGGTATGGGTTAGGGTTAGGGTTAGGGTTAGTGTTAGGGTTAGGGCTCGGTTTAGGGTACGGTATAGGATTAGTGTAGGGGTTCGGGTTAGGGTACGCTTTAGCGTGAGGGTAGTTATTAAACCTATCCCACTCTCTAGATACCCCTTAGCACGTAAAGGAATATTATTTGGGGGTCCAGCCATGGAGAAGAGTTTAAACACTAGGAGAAGATAAGGAAAACACCCATTATCAAGAAATCACAATATGATTATCTTTTTAAACTGTTCCTTAAAACACTAGTGCTTAGGAAGTCTATTGGAGGCAGAAGCAGTCAAGGGTAGCTTAGGGTTAGGGTTAGGGTTAGGGTATGGCTTAGGGTACGGGTTCGGGGAGGGGTTCAGTTAGGGCGTAGGGTATGGGTTAGGGTTAGGGTTACGGGTAGTGTTAGGGTTAGGGCTCGGTTTAGGGTACGGGTTAGGATTAGGGTACGCGTTAGTGTTAGGGTAGGGGTTAGGGTTAGGGTACGCGTTAGGGTGAGGGTAGTTATTAAACCTATCCCACTCTCTAGATACCCCTTAGGACGTAAAGGAATATTATTTGGGGGTCCAGCCATGGAGAAGAGTTTAGACACTAGGAGAAGATAAGGAACACACCCATTATCAAGAAATCGCAATAGGATTCTCTTTTTAAACTGTTCCTTAAAACACTAGTGCTTAGGAAATCTATTGGAGGCAGAAGCAGTCAAGGGTAGCTTAGGGTTAGGGTTAGGGTTAGGGTATGGCTTAGGGTACGGGTTCGGGGAGGGGTTCGGTTAGGGCGTAGGGTATGGGTTAGGGTTAGGGTTACGGGTAGTGTTAGGGTTAGCGCTCGGTTTAGGGTACGGGTTAGGATTAGGGTACGCGTTAGGGTGAGGGTAGTTATTAAACCTATCCCACTCTCTAGATACCCCTTAGCACGTAAAGGAATATTATTTGGGGGTCCAGCCATGGAGAAGAGTTTAGACACTAGGAGAAGAGAAGGAACACACCCATTATCAAGAAATCACATTAGGATTCTCTTTTTAACCTGTTCCTTAAAACACTAGTGCTTAGGAAATCTATTGGAGGCAGAAGCAGTCAAGGGTAGCTTAGGGTTAGGGTTAGGGTTAGGGTTAGGGTGAGGGTTAGGGTACGGCTTAGGGTACGGGTTCGGGGAGGGGTTCGGGTAGGGCGTAGAGTATGGGTTAGGGTTAGGGTTAGGGTTAGTGTTAGGGTTAGGGCTCGGTTTCGGGTACGGGTTAGGATTAGTGTAGGGGTTAGGGTTAGGGTACGCTTTAGCGTGAGGGTAGTTATTAAACCTATCCCACTCTGTAGATACCCCTTAGCACGTAAAGGAATATTATTTGGGGGTCCAGCCATGGAGAAGAGTTTAAACACTAGGAGAAGATAAGGAAAACACCCATTATCAAGAAATCACAATATGATTCTCTTTTTAAACTGTTCCTTAAAACACTAGTGCTTAGGAAGTCTATTGGAGGCAGAAGCAGTCAAGGGTAGCTTAGGGTTAGGGTTAGGGTTAGGGTGAGGGTTAGGGTATGGCTTAGGGTACGGGCTCAGGGAGGGGTTCGGGTAGGGCGTAGGGAATGGGTTAGGGTTAGGGTTAGGGCTAGTGTTAGGGTTAGGGCTCGGTTTAGGGTACGGGTTAGGATTAGGGTACGCGTTAGGTTTAGGGTAGGGGTTAGGGTTAGAGTACGCGTTAGGCTGAGGGTAGTTATTAAACCTCTCCCTCTCTCTAGATACCCGTTAGCACGTAAAGGAATATTATTTGGGGGTCCAGCCATGGAGAAGATTTTAGACACTAGGAGAAGATAAGGAACACACCCATTATCACAAAATCACATTAGGATTCTCTTTTTAACCTGTTCCTTAAAACACTAGTGCTTAGGAAATCTATTGGAGGCAGAAGCAGTCAAGGGTAGCTTAGGGTTCGGGTTAGGGTTAGGGTGAGGGTTAGGGTACGGGTTCGGGGAGGGGTTCGGGTAGGGCGTAGGGTATGGGTTAGGGTTAGGGTTAGGGTTAGTGTTAGGGTTAGGGTTCGGTTTAGGGAACGGGTTAGGATTAGGGTACGCATTAGTGTTAGGGTAGGGGTTAGGGTTAGGATACGCGATAGGGTGAGGTTAGTTATTAAACCTATCCCACTCTCTAGATACCCCTTAGCATGTAAAGGAATATTATTTGGGGGTCCAGCCATGGAGAAGAGTTTAGACACTAGGAGAAGATAAGGAACACACCAATTATCAAGAAATCACATTAGGATTCTCTTTTTAACCTGTTCCTTAAAACACTAGTGCTTAGGAAATCTATTGGAGGCAGAAGCAGTCAAGGGTAGCTTAGGGTTCGGGTTAGGGTTAGGGTGAGGGTTAGGGTACGGGTTCGGGGAGGGGTTCGGGTAGGGCGTAGGGTATGGGTTAGGGTTAGGGTTAGGGTTAGTGTTAGGGTTAGGGTTCGGTTTAGGGAACGGGTTAGGATTAGGGTACGCATTAGTGTTAGGGTAGGGGTTAGGGTTAGGGTACGCGATAGGGTGAGGTTAGTTATTAAACCTATCCCACTCTCTAGATACCCCTTAGCACGTAAAGGAATATTATTTGGGGGTCCAGCCATGGAAAAGAGTTTAGACACTAGGAGAAGATAAGGAAAACACCAATTATCAAGAAATCACATTAGGATTCTCTTTTTAACCTGTTCCTTAAAACACTAGTGCTTAGGAAATCTATTGGAGGCAGAAGCAGTCAAGGGTAGCTTAGGGTTCGGGTTAGGGTTAGGGTGAGGGTTAGGGTACGGCTTAGGGTACGGGTTCGGGGAGGGGTTCGCGTAGGGCGTAGGGTATGGGTTAGGGTTAGGGTTAGGGTTAGTGTTAGGGTTAGGGCTCGGTTTAGGGTACGGGTTAGGATTAGGGTACGCGTTAGGGTTAGGGTAGGGGTTAGGGTTAGGGTACGCGTTAGGGTGAGGGTAGTTATTAAACCTATCCCACTCTCTAGATACCCCTTAGCACGTAAAGGAATACTATTTGGGGGTCCAGCCATGGAGAAGAGTTTAGACACGAGGAGAAGATAAGGAACACACCCATTATCAAGAAATCACATTAGGATTCTCTTTTTAACCTGTTCCTTAAAACACTAGTGCTTAGGAAATCTATTGGAGGCAGAAGCCGTCAAGGGTAACTTAGGGCTAGGGTTAGGGTTAGGGTGAGGGTTAGGGTACGGCTTAGGGTACGGGTTCGGGGAGGGATTCGGGTAGGGCGTAGGGTATGGGTTAGGGTTAGGGTTAGGGCTAGTGTTAGGGTTAGGGCTCGCTTTAGGGTACGGGTTAGGATTAGGGTATGCGTTAGGGTTAGGGTAGGGGTTAGGGTTAGGGTACGCGTTAGGGTGAGGGTAGTTATTAAACCTATCCCACTCTCTAGATACCCCTTAGCACGTAAAGGAATATTATTTGGGGGTCCAGCCATGGAGAAGAGTTTAGACACGAGGAGAAGATAAGGAACACACCCATTATCAAGAAATCACATTACGATTCTCTTTTTAACCTGTTCCTTAAAACACTAGTGCTTAGGAAATCTATTGGAGGCAGAAGCCGTCAAGGGTAGCTTAGGGCTAGGGTTAGGGTTAGGGTGAGGGTTAGGGTACGGCTTAGGGTACGGGTTCGGGGAGGGGTTCGTGTAGGGCGTAGGGTATGGGTTAGGGTTAGGGTTAGGCTTAGTGTTAGGGTTAGGGCTCGGTTTAGGGTACGGGTTAGGATTAGGGTACGCGTTAGGGTTAGGGTAGGGGTTAGGGTTAGGGTACGCGTTAGGGTGAGGGTAGTTATTAAACCTATCACACTCTCTAGATACCCCTTAGAACGTAAAGGAATATTATTTGGGGATCCTGCCATGGAGAAGAGTTTAGACACGAGGAGAAGATAAGGAACACACCCATTATCAAGAACTCACATTAGGATTCTCTTTTTAACCTGTTCCTTAAAACTCTAGTGCTTAGGAAATCTATTGGAGGCAGAAGCCGTCAATGGTAGCTTAGGGTTAGGGTTAGGGTTAGGGTGAGGGTTAGGGTACGGCTTAGGGTACGGGTTCGGGGAGGGGTTCGGGTAGGGCGTAGGGTATGGGTTAGGGTTAGGGTTAGGGTTAGGGTTAGGGCTCGGTTTAGGGTACGGGTTAGGATTAGCGTACGCGTTAGGGTTAGGGTAGGGGTTAGGGTTAGGGTACGCGTTAGGGTGAGGGTAGTTATTAAACCTATCCCACTCTCTAGATACCCCTTAGCAAGTAAAGGAATATTATTTGGGGGTCCAGCCATGGAGAAGAGTTTAGACACGAGGAGAAGATAAGGAACACACCCATTATCAAGAATCCCATTAGGATTCTCTTTTTAACCTGTTCCTTAAAACACTAGTGCTTAGGAAATCTATTGGAGGCAGAAGCAGTCAAGGGTAGCTTAGGGTTAGGGTTAGGGTTAGGGTGAGGGTTAGGGTACGGCTTAGGGTACGGGTTCGGGGAAGGGTTCGGGTAGGGCGTAGGGTATGGGTTAGGGTTAGGGTTAGGGTTAGTGTTAGGGTTAGGGCTCCGTTTAGGGTACGGGTTAGGATTAGTGTACGTGTTAGGGTTAGGGTAGGGGTTAGGGTTAGGGTACGTGTTAGGGTGAGGGTAGTTATTAAACCTATCCCACTCTCTAGATACCCCTTAGCACGTAAAGGAATATTATTTGGGGGTCCAGCCATGGAGAAGAGTTTAGACACGAGGAGAAGATAAGGAACACACCCATTATCAAGAAATCACATTAGGATTCTCTTTTTAACCTGTTCCTTAAAACACTAGTGCTTAGGAAATCTATTGGAGGCAGAAGCAGTCAAGGGTAGCTTAGGGTTAGGGTTAGGGTTAGGGTGAGGGTTAGGGTACGGCTTAAGGTACGGGTTCGGGGAGGGGTTCGGGTAGGGCGTAGGATTTGTGTTAGGGTTAGAGTTAGGGCTAGTGTTGGGTTTAGGGCTCGGTTTAGGGTACGGGTTAGGATTAGGGTACGTGTTAGGGTTAGGGTAGGGGTTAGGGTTAGGGTACGCGTTAGAGTGAGGGTAGTTATTAAACCTATCCCACTCTCTAGATACCCCTTAGCGCGTAAAGGAATATTATTTGGGGGTCCAGCCATGGAGAAGAATTTAGACACTAGGAGAAGATAAGGAACACACCCATTATCAAGAAATCACATTAGGATTCTCTTTTTAACCTGTTCCTTAAAACACTAGAGCTTAGGAAAACTATTTGAGGCAGAAGCAGTCAAGGGTAGCTTAGGGTTAGGTTTAGGGTTAGGGTGAGGGTTAGGGTATGGCTTAGGGTACGGGTTCGGGGAGGGGTTCGGGTAGGGCGTAGGGTATGGGTTAGGGTTAGGGTTAGGGTTAGTGTTAGGGTTAGGGCTCGGTTTAGGGTACGGTTTAGGATTAGTGTACGCGTTAGTTTTAGGGTAGGGGTTAGGGTTAGGGTACACGTTAGGGTGAGGGTAGCTTTTAAACCTCTCCCTCTCTCTAGATACCCCATAGCACGTAAAGGAATATTATTTGGGGGTCCAGCCATGGAGAAGAGTTTAGACACGAGGAGAAGATAAGGAACACACCCATTATCAAGAAATCACATTAGGATTCTCTTTTTAACCTGTTCCTTAAAACACTAGTGCTTAGGAAATCTATTGGAGGCAGAAGCCGTCAAGGGTAGCTCAGGGTTAGGGTGAGGGTTAGGGTACGGCTTAGGGTACGGGTTCAGGGAGGGGTTCGGGTAGGGCGTAGGGTATGGGTTAGGGTTAGGGTTAGGGTTAGTGTTAGGTTTACGGCTCGGTTTAGGGTACGGGTTAGGATTACGGTACGCCTGAGTTTTACGGTAGGGGTTAGGGTTAGGGTACGCGATAGGGTGAGGTTAGTTATTAAACCTATCCCACTCTCTAGATACCCCTTAGCACGTAAAGAAATATTATTTGGGGGTCCAGCCATAGAGAAGAGTTTAGACACTAGGAGAAGATAAGGAACACACCCATTATCAAGAAATCACTTTAGGATTCTCTTTTTAACCTGTTCCTTAAAACACTAGTGCTTAGGAAATCTATTGGAGGCAGAAGCAGTCAAGGGTAGCTTAGGGTTAGTGTTAGGGTTAGGGTGAGGGTTAGGGTATGTCTTAGGGTACGGGTTCGGGGAGGGGTTCGGGTAGGGCGTAGGGTATGGGTTAGGGTTAGGGTTAGGGTTAGTGTTAGGATTAGGGCTCGGTTTAGGTTACGGGTTAGGATTAGGGTACGGTTTAGGATTAGGGTACAAGTTAGGGTTAGGGTAGTGGTTAGGGTTAGGGTACGCGTTAGGGTGAGGGTAGTTATTAAACCTATCACACTCTCTAGATACCCCTTAGCACGTAAAGGGATATTATTTGGGGGACCAGCCATGGAGAAGAGTTTAGACACGAGGAGAAGATAAGGAACACACCCATTATCAAGAAATCACATTAGGATTCTCTTTTTAACCTGTTCCTTAAAACACTAGTGCTTAGGAAATCTATTGGAGGCAGAAGCCGTCAAGGGTAGCTTAGGGTTGGGGTGAGGGTTAGGGTGAGGGTTAGGGTATGGCTTAGGGTACGGGTTCGGGGAGGGGTTCGGGTAGGGCGTAGGGTATGGGTTAGGGTTAGGGTTAGGGTTAGTGTTAGGTTTAGGGCTCGGTTTAGGGTATGGGTTAGGATTAGGGTACGCGTTAGTGTTAGGGTAGGGGTTAGGGTTAGGGTACGCGACAGGGTGAGGGTAGTTATTAAACCTATCCCACTCTCTAGATACCCCTTAGCACGTAAAGCAATATTATTTGGGGGTCCAGCCATGGAGAAGCGTTTAGACACTAGGAGAAGATAAGGAACACACCCATTATCAAGAAATCACATTAGGATTCTCTTTTTAAACTGTTCCTTAAAACACTAGTGCTTAGGAAATCTATTGGAGGCAGAAGCCGTCAAGGGTAGCTTAGGGTTAGGGTTAGGGTTAGGGTTAGGGTGAGGGTTAGGGTACGGCTTAGGGTACGGGTTCGGGGAGGGCTTCGGGTAGGGCGTAGGGTATGGGTTAGGGTTAGGGTTAGGGTTAGTGTTAGGGTTAGGGCTCGGTTTAGGGTACGGTTTAGGATTAGTGTAGGGGTTCGGGTTAGGGTACGCTTTAGCGTGAGGGTAGTTATTAAACCTATCCCACTCTGTAGATACCCCTTAGCACGTAAAGGAATATTATTTGGGGGTCCAGCCATGGAGAAGAGTTTAAACACTAGGAGAAGATAAGGAAAACACCCATTATCAAGAAATCACAATATGATTATCTTTTTAAACTGTTCCTTAAAACACTAGTGCTTAGGAAGTCTATTGGAGGCAGAAGCAGTCAAGGGTAGCTTAGGGTTAGGGTTAGGGTTAGGGTATGGCTTAGGGTACGGGTTCGGGGAGGGGTTCAGTTAGGGCGTAGGGTATGGGTTAGGGTTAGGGTTACGGGTAGTGTTAGGGTTAGGGCTCGGTTTAGGGTACGGGTTAGGATTAGGGTACGCGTTAGTGTTAGGGTAGGGGTTAGGGTTAGGGTACGCGTTAGGGTGAGGGTAGTTATTAAACCTATCCCACTCTCTAGATACCCCTTAGGACGTAAAGGAATATTATTTGGGGGTCCAGCCATGGAGAAGAGTTTAGACACTAGGAGAAGATAAGGAACACACCCATTATCAAGAAATCGCAATAGGATTCTCTTTTTAAACTGTTCCTTAAAACACTATTGCTTAGGAAATCTATTGGAGGCAGAAGCAGTCAAGGGTAGCTTAGGGTTAGGGTTAGGGTTAGGGTATGGCTTAGGGTACGGGTTCGGGGAGGGGTTCGGTTAGGGCGTAGGGTATGGGTTAGGGTTAGGGTTACGGGTAGTGTTAGGGTTAGCGCTCGGTTTAGGGTACGGGTTAGGATTAGGGTACGCGTTAGGGTGAGGGTAGTTATTAAAACTATCCCACTCTCTAGATACCCCTTAGCACGTAAAGGAATATTATTTGGGGGTCCAGCCATGGAGAAGAGTTTAGACACTAGGAGAAGATAAGGAACACACCCATTATCAAGAAATCACATTAGGATTCTCTTTTTAACCTGTTCCTTAAAACACTAGTGCTTAGGAAATCTATTGGAGGCAGAAGCAGTCAAGGGTAGCTTAGGGTTAGGGTTAGGGTTAGGGTTAGGGTGAGGGTTAGGGTACGGCTTAGGGTACGGGTTCGGGGAGGGGTTCGGGTAGGGCGTAGAGTATGGGTTAGGGTTAGGGTTAGGGTTAGTGTTAGGGTTAGGGCTCGGTTTCGGGTACGGGTTAGGATTAGTGTAGGGGTTAGGGTTAGGGTACGCTTTAGCGTGAGGGTAGTTATTAAACCTATCCCACTCTGTAGATACCCCTTAGCACGTAAAGGAATATTATTTGGGGGTCCAGCCATGGAGAAGAGTTTAAACACTAGGAGAAGATAAGGAAAACACCCATTATCAAGAAATCACAATATGATTCTCTTTTTAAACTGTTCCTTAAAACACTAGTGCTTAGGAAGTCTATTGGAGGCAGAAGCAGTCAAGGGTAGCTTAGGGTTAGTGTTAGGGTTAGGGTGAGGGTTAGGGTACGGCTTAGGGTACGGGTTCGGGGAGGGGTTCGGGTAGGGCGTAGGGTATGGGTTAGGGTTAGGGTTAGGGCTAGTGTTAGGGTTAGGGCTCGGTTTAGTGTACGGGTTAGGATTAGGGTACGCGTTAGTGTTAGGGTAGGGGTTAGGGTTAGGGTACGCGTTAGGGTGAGGGTAGTTATTAAACCTATCCCACTCTCTAGATACCCCTTAGGACGTAAAGGAATATTATTTGGGGGTCCAGCCATGGAGAAAAGTTTAGACACTAGGAGAAGATAAGGAACACACCCATTATCAAGAAATCGCAATAGGATTCTCTTTTTAAACTGTTCCTTAAAACACTAGTGCTTAGGAAATCTATTGGAGGCAGAAGCAGTCAAGGGTAGCTTAGGGTTAGGGTTAGGGTTAGGGTATGGCTTAGGGTACGGGTTCGGGGAGGGGTTCGGTTAGGGCGTAGGGTATGGGTTAGGGTTAGGGTTACGGTTAGTGTTAGGGTTAGCGCTCGGTTTAGGGTACGGGTTAGGATTAGGGTACACGTTAGGGTTAGGGTAGGGGTTAGGGTTAGGGTACGCGTTAGG
This sequence comes from Balaenoptera acutorostrata, assembly GCF_949987535.1. Lineage (NCBI taxonomy): Eukaryota > Metazoa > Chordata > Mammalia > Artiodactyla > Balaenopteridae > Balaenoptera > Balaenoptera acutorostrata. Next base: position 38,942 of record NW_026645677.1, on the reverse strand, counting down.
GTGAGGGTAGTTATTAAACCTATCCCAATCTCTAGATACCCCTTAGCACGTAAAGGAATATTATTTGGGGGTCCAGCCATGGAGAAGACTTTAGACACGAGGAGAAGATAAGGAACACACCCATTATCAAGAAATCACATTAGGATTCTCTTTTTAACCTGTTCCTTAAAACACTAGTGCTTAGGAAATCTATTGGAGGCACAAGCAGTCAAGGGTAGCTTAGTTTTAGGGTTAGGGTTAAGGTGAGGGTTAGGTTACGGGTTCGGGGAGGGTTTCGGGTAGGGCATAGGGTATGGGTTAGGGTGAGGGTTAGGGTTAGTGTTAGGGTTAGGGCTCGGTTTAGGGTACGGGTTAGGATTAGGGTACGCGTTAGGGTTAGGGTAGGGGTTAGGGTTAGGGTACGCTTTTGGGTGAGGGTAGTTATTAAACCTATCCCACTCTCTAGATACCCCTTAGCACGTAAAGGAATATTATTTGGGGGTCCAGCCATGGAGAAGAGTTTAGACACTAGGAGAAGATAAGGAACACACCCATTATCAAGAAATCACAATATGATTCTCTTTTTAAACTGTTCCTTAAAACACTAGTGCTTAGGAAATCTATTGGAGGCAGAAGCAGTCAAGGGTAGCTTAGGGTTAGGGTTAGGGTTAGATTGAGGGTTAGGGTACGGCTTAGGGTACGGGTTCGGGGAGGGGTTCGGGTAGGGCGTAGGGTATGGGTTAGGGTTAGGGTTAGAGTTAGTGTTAGGGTTAGGGCTCGGTTTAGTGTACGGGTTAGGATTAGGGTACGTGTTAGGGTTAGGGTAGGGGTTAGGGTTAGGGTACGCGTTAGGGTGAGGGTAGTTATTAAACCTATCCCACTCTCTAGATACCCCTTAGCACGTAAAGGAATATTATTTGGGGGTCCAGCCATGGAGAAGAATTTAGACACTAGCAGAAGATAAGGAACACACCCATTATCAGGAAATCACATTAGGATTCTCTTTTTAACCTGTTCCTTAAAACACTAGTGCTTAGGAAATCTATTAGAGGCAGAAGCAGTCAAGGGTAGCTTAGGGTTCGGGTTAGGGTTGGGGTGAGGGTTAAGGTACGGCTTAGGGTACGGGTTCGGGGAGGGGTTCGGGTAGGGCGTAGGGAATGGGTTAGGGTTAGGGTTAGGGCTACTGTTAGGGTTAGGGCTCGGTTTAGGGTACGGGTTAGGATTAGGGTACGCGTTAGGGTTAGGGTAGGGGTTAGGGTTAGGGTAGGCATTAGGGTGAGCGTAGTTATTAAACCTATCCCACTCTCTAGATATCCCTTAGCACGTAAAGTAATATTATTTGGGGGTCCAGCCATGGCGAAAAGTTTAGACAGTAGGAGAAGATAAGGAACACACCCATTATCAAGAAATCACATTAGGATTCTCTTTTTAACCTGTTCCTTAAAACACTAGTGCTTAGGAAATCTATTGGAGGCAGAAGCAGTCAAGGGTAGCTTAGGGTTAGGGTTAGGGTTAGGGTGAGGGTTAGGGTATGGCTTAGGGTACGGGTTCGGGGAGGGGTTCGGGTAGGACCTAGGGTATTGGTTAGGGTTAGGGTTAGGGTTAGTGTTAGGGTTAGGGCTCGGTTTAGGGTACGGGTTAGGATTAGGGTACGCGTTAGGGTTAGGGTAGGGGTTAGGGTTAGGGTACGCTTTAGGGTGAGGGCAGTTATTAAAATTATCCCACTCTCTAGATACCCCTTAGCACGTAAAGGAATATTATTTGGGGGTCCAGCCATGGAGAAGAGTTTAGACACTAGGAGAAGATAAGGAACATACCCATTATCAAGAAATCACAATATGATTCTCTTTTTAAACTGTTCCTTAAAACACTAGTGCTTAGGAAATCTATTGTAGGAGGAAGCCATCAAGGGTAGCGTAGGTTTAGGGTTAGGGTTAGGGTGAGGGTTAGGGTATGGCTTAGGGTACGGGTTCGGGGAGGGGTTCGGGTAGGATGTAGGGTATTGGTTAGGGTTAGTGTTAGGGTTAGTGTTAGGTTTAGGGCTCCGTTTAGGGTACGGGTTAGGATTAGGGTACGCGTTAGGGTTAGGGTAGGGGTTAGGGTTAGGGTACGCGATAGGGTGAGGTTAGTTATTAAACCTATCCCACTCTCTAGATACCCCTTAGCACGTAAAGGAATATTATTTGGGGGTCCAGCCATGGAGAAGAGTTTAGACACTAGGAGAAGATAAGGAACACACCCATTATCAAGAAATCACATTAGGATTCTCTTTTTAAACTGTTCCTTAAAACACTAGTGCTTAGGAAATCTATTGGAGGCAGAAGCAGTCAAGCGTAGCTTAGGGTTAGAGTTAGGGTTAGGGTGAGGGTTAGGGTATGGCTTAGGGTACGGGTTCGGGGAGGGGTTCGGGTAGAGCGTAGGGTATGGGTTAGGGTTAGAGTTAGGGTTAGTGTTACGGTTAGGGCTCGGTTTAGGGTACGGGTTAGGATTAGGGTACGCGTTAGTGTTAGGGTAGGGGTTAGGGTTAGGGTACGTGATAGGGTGAGATTAGTTATTAAACCTATCCCACTCTCTAGATACGCCTTAGCAAGTAAAAGTATATTATTTGGGGGTCCAGCCATGGAGAAGAGTTTAGACACTAGGAGAAGATAAGGAACACACCCATTATCAAGAAATCACATTAGGATTCTCTTTTTAACCTGTTCCTTAAAACACTAGTGCATAGGAAATCTATTGCAGGCAGAAGCAGTCAAGGGTAGCTTAGGGTTAGGGTTAGGGTTAGGGTGAGGGTTAGGGTACGGCTTAGGGTACAGTTTCGGGTAGGGCGTAGGGAATGTGTTAGGGTTAGTGTTAGGGCTAGTGTTAGGGTTAGGGCTCGGTTTAGGGCACGGGTTAGGATTAGGGTACGCGTTAGGGTTAGGGTAGGGGTTAGGGTTACGGTACGCATTAGGGTGAGAGTAGTTATTAAACCTATCCCACTCTCTAGATACCCCTTACCACGTAAAGGTATATTATTTGGGGGTCCAGCCATGGAGAAGAGTTTAGACACTAGGAGAAGATAAGGAACACACCCATTATCAAGAAATCACAATATGATTCTCTTTTTAAACTGTTCCTTAAAACACTAGTGCTTAGGAAATCTATTGGAGGCAGAAGCAGTCAAGGGTAGCTTAGGGTTAGGGTTAGTATTAGGGTGAGGGTTAGGGTCCGGCTTAGGGTACGGGTTCAGGGAGGGGTTCGGGTAGGACGTAGGGTATGGGTTAAGGTTAGGGTTAGGGTTAGTGTTAGGTTTAGGACTCGGTTTAGGGTACGGGTTAGGATTAGGGTACGCGTTAGGGTTAGGGTAGGGGTTAGGGTTAGGGTACGCGATAGTGTGAGGTTACTTATTAAACCTATCCCACTCTCTAGATACCCCTTAGCACGTAAAGGTATATTATTTGGGGGTCCAGCCATGGAGAAGAGTTTAGACACTAGGAGAAGATAAGGAACACACCCATTATCAAGAAATCACATTAGGATTCTCTTTTTAACCTGTTCCTTAAAACACTAGTGCTTAGGAAATCTATTGGAGGCAGAAGCAGTCAAGGGTAGCTTAGGGTTAGGGTTAGGGTTAGGGTGAGGGTTAGGGTATGGCTTAGGGTACGGGCTCAGGGAGGGGTTCGGGTAGGGCGTAGGGAATGGGTTAGGGTTAGGGTTAGGGCTAGTGTTAGGGTTAGGGCTCGGTTTAGGGTACGGGTTAGGATTAGGGTACGCGTTAGGGTTAGGGTAGGGGTTAGGGTTAGAGTACGCGTTAGGCTGAGGGTAGTTATTAAACCTCTCCCTCTCTCTAGATACCCCTTAGCACGTAAAGGAATATTATTTGGGGGTCCAGCCATGGAGAAGATTTTAGACACTAGGAGAAGATAAGGAACACACCCATTATCACAAAATCACATTATGATTCTCTTTTTAACCTGTTCCTTAAAACACTAGTGCTTAGGAAATCTATTGGAGGCAGAAGCAGTCAAGGGTAGCTTAGGGTTCGGGTTAGGGTTAGGGTGAGGGTTAGTGTACGGGTTCGGGGAGGGGTTCGGCTAGGGCGTAGGGTATGGGTTAGGGTTAGGGTTAGGGTTAGTGTTAGGGTTAGGGTTCGGTTTAGGGAACGGGTTAGGATTAGGGTACGCATTAGTGTTAGAGTAGGTGTTAGGGTTAGGGTACGCGATAGGGTGAGGTTAGTTATTAAACCTATCCCACTCTCTAGATACCCCTTAGCACGTAAAGGAATATTATTTGGGGGTCCAGCCATGGAGAAGAGTTTAGACACTAGGAGAAGATAAGGAACACACCAATTATCAAGAAATCACATTAGGATTCTCTTTTTAACCTGTTCCTTAAAACACTAGTGCTTAGGAAATCTATTGGAGGCAGAAGCAGTCAAGGGTAGCTTAGGGTTCGGGTTAGGGTTAGGGTGAGGGTTAGGGTACGGCTTAGGGTACGGGTTCGGGGAGGGGTTCGCGTAGGGCGTAGGGTATGGGTTAGGGTTAGGGTTAGGGTTAGTGTTAGGGTTAGGGCTCGGTTTAGGGTACGGGTTAGGATTAGGGTACGCGTTAGGGTTAGGGTAGGGGTTAGGGTTAGTGTACGCGTTAGGGTTTGGGTAGTTATTAAACCTATCCCACTCTCTAGATACCCCTTAGCACGTAAAGTAATACTATTTGGGGGTCCAGCCATGGAGAAGAGTTTAGACACGAGGAGAAGATAAGGAACACACCCATTATCAAGAAATCACATTAGGATTCTCTTTATAACCTGTTCCTTAAAACACTAGTGCTTAGGAAATCTATTGGAGGCAGAAGCCGTCAAGGGTAACTTAGGGCTAGGGTTAGGGTGAGGGTGAGGGTTAGGGTACGGCTTAGGGTACGGGTTCGGGGAGGGATTCGGGTAGGGCGTAGGGTATGGGTTAGGGTTAGGGTTAGGGCTAGTGTTAGGGTTAGGGCTCGCTTTAGGGTACGGGTTAGGATTAGGGTATGTGTTAGGGTTAGGGTAGGGGTTAGGGTTAGGGTACGCGTTAGGGTGAGGGTAGTTATTAAACCTATCCCACTCTCTAGATACCCCTTAGCACGTAAAGGAATATTATTTGGGGGTCCAGCCATGGCGAAGAGTTTAGATACGAGGAGAAGATAAGAACACACCCATTATCAAGAAATCACATTACGATTCTCTTTTTAACCTGTTCCTTAAAACACTAGTGCTTAGGAAATCTATTGGAGGCAGAAGCCGTCAAGGGTAGCTTAGTGCTAGGGTTAGGGTTAGGGTGAGGGTTAGGCTACGGCTTAGGGTACGGGTTCGGGGAGGGGTTCGTGTAGGGCGTAGGGTATGGGTTAGGGTTAGGGTTAGGCTTAGTGTTAGGGTTAGGGATCGGTTTAGGGTACGGGTTAGGATTAGGGTATGCGTTAGGGTTAGGGTAGGCTTTAGGGTTTGGGTACGCTTTAGGGTGAGGGTAGTTATTAAACCTATCCCACTCTCTAGATACCCCTTAGCACGTAAAGGAATATTATTTGGGGGTCCAGCCATGGAGAAGAGTTTAGACACTAGGAGAAGATAAGGAACACACCCATTATCACAAAATCACATTAGGATTCTCTTTTTAACCTGTTCCTTAAAACACTAGTGCTTAGGAAATCTATTGGAGGCAGAAGCAGTCAAGGGTAGCTTAGGGTTCGGGTAAGGGTTAGGGTGAGGTTTAGGGTACGGGTTCGGGGAGGGGTTCGGGTAGGGCGTAGGGTATGGGTTAGGGTTAGGGTTAGGGTTAGTGTTAGGATTAGGGTTCGGTTTAGGGAACGGGTTAGGATTAGGGTACGCATTAGTGTTAGGGTAGGTGTTAGGGTTAGGGTACGCGATAGGGTGAGGTTAGTTATTAAACCTATCCCACTCTCTAGATACCCCTTAGCACGTAAAGGAATATTATTTGGGGGTCCAGCCATGGAGAAGAGTTTAGACACGAGGAGAAGATAAGGAACACACCCATTATCAAGAAATCACATTAGGATTCTCTTTTTAACCTGTTCCTTAAAACACTAGTGCTTAGGAAATCTATTGGAGGCAGAAGCAGACAAGGGTAGCTTAGGGTTAGGGTTAGGGTTAGGGTGAGGGGTAGGGTACGGCTTAGGTTACGGGTTCGGGGAGGGGTTCGGGTAGGGCGTAGGGTATGGTTTAGGATTAGGGTTACGGTTAGTGTTAGGGTTAGGGCTCGGTTTAGGATACGGGTTAGGATTAGGGTACGCGTTAGGGTTAGGGTAGGGGTTAGGGTTAGGGTACGCGATAGGGTGAGGTTAGTTATTAAACCTATCCCACTCTCTAGATACCCCTTAGCACGTAAAGGAATATTATTTGGGGGTCCAGCCATGGAGAAGAGTTTAGACACTAGGAGAAGATAAGGAACACACCCATTTTCAAGAAATCACATTAGGATTCTCTTTTTAACCTGTTCCTTAAAACACTAGTGCTTAGGAAATCTATTGGAGGCAGAAGCAGTCAAGGGTAGCTTAGGGTTCGGGTTAGGGTTAGGGTGAGGGTTAGGGTACGGCTTAGGGTATGGGTTCGGGGAGGGGTTCGGGTAGGGCGTAGGTTATGGGTTAGGGTTAGGGTTAGGGTTAGTGTTAGGGTTAGGGCTCGGTTTAGGGTACGGGTTAGGATTAGGGTACGCGTTAGGGTTAGGGTAGGGGTTAGGGTTAGGGTACGCGTTAGGGTGAGAGTAGTTATTAAACCTATCCCACTCTCTAGATACCCCTTAGCACGTAAAGGAATATTATTTGGGGGTCCAGCCATGGAGAAGAGTTTAGACACGAGGAGAAGATAAGGAACACACCCATTATCAAGAAATCACATTAGGATTCTCTTTTTAACCTGTTCCTTAAAACACTAGTGCTTAGGAAATCTATTGGAGGCAGAAGCCGTCAAGGGTAGCTTAGGGCTAGGGTTAGGGTTAGGGTGAGGGTTAGGGTACGGCTTAGGGTACGGGTTCGGGGAGGGATTCGGGTAGGGCGTAGGGTATGGGTTAGGGTTAGGGTTAGGGCTAGTGTTAGGGTTAGGGCTCGGTTTAGGGTACGGGTTAGGATTAGGGTACGCGTTAGGGTTAGGGTAGGGGTTAGGGTAAGGGTACGCGATAGGGTGAGCTTAGTTATTAAACCTATCCCACTCTCTAGATACCCCTTAGCACGTAGAGGAATATTATTTGGGGGTCCAGCCATGGAGAAGAGTTTAGACACGAGGAGAAGATAAGGAACACACCCATTATCAAGAAATCACATTAGGATTCTCTTTTTAACCTGTTCCTTAAAACACTAGTGCTTAGGAAATCTATTGGAGGCAGAAGCAGACAAGGATAGCTTAGGGTTAGGGTTAGGGTTACTGTGAGGGTTAGGGTACGGCTTAGGTTACGGGTTCGGGGAGGGGTTCGGGTAGGGCGTAGGGTATGGTTTAGGATTAGGGTTACGGTTAGTGTTAGGGTTAGGGCTCGGTTTAGGATACGGGTTAGGATTAGGGTACGCGTTAGGGTTAGGGTAGGGGTTAGGGTTAGGGTACGCGATAGGGTGAGCTTAGTTATTAAACCTATCCCACTCTCTAGATACCCCTTAGCACGTAAAGGAATATTATTTGGGGGTCCAGCCATGGAGAAGAGTTTAGACACTAGGAGAAGATAAGGAACACACCCATTTTCAAGAAATCACATTAGGATTCTCTTTTTAACCTGTTCCTTAAAACACTAGTGCTTAGGAAATCTATTGGAGGCAGAAGCAGTCAAGGGTAGCTTAGGGTTCGGGTTAGGGTTAGGGTGAGGGTTAGGGTACGGCTTAGGGTATGGGTTCGGGGAGGGGTTCGGGTAGGGCGTAGGTTATGGGTTAGGGTTAGGGTTAGGGTTAGTGTTAGGGTTAGGGCTCGGTTTAGGGTACGGGTTAGGATTAGGGTACGCGTTAGGGTTAGGGTAGGGGTTAGGGTTAGGGTACGCGTTAGGGTGAGGGTAGTTATTAAACCTATCCCACTCTCTAGATACCCCTTAGCACGTAAAGGAATATTATTTGGGGGTCCAGCCATGGAGAAGAGTTTAGACACGAGGAGAAGATAAGGAACACACCCATTATCAAGAAATCAAATTAGGATTCTCTTTTTAACCTGTTCCTTAAAACACTAGTGCTTAGGAAATCTATTGGAGGCAGAAGCCGTCAAGGGTAGCTTAGGGCTAGGGTTAGGGTTAGGGTGAGGGTTAGGGTACGGCTTAGGGTACGGGTTCGGGGAGGGATTCGGGTAGGGCGTAGGGTATGGGTTAGGGTTAGGGTTAGGGCTAGTGTTAGGGTTAGGGCTCGGTTTAGGGTACGGGTTAGGATTAGGGTACGCGTTAGGGTTAGGGTAGGAGTTAGGGTAAGGGTACGCGATAGGGTGAGCTTAGTTTTTAAACCTATCCCACTCTCTAGATACCCCTTAGCACGTAAAGGAATATTATTTGGGGGTCCAGCCATGGAGAAGAGTTTAGACACTAGGAGAAGATAAGGAACACACCAATTATCAAGAAATCACATTAGGATTCTCTTTTTAACCTGTTCCTTAAAACACTAGTGCTTAGGAAATCTATTGGAGGCAGAAGCAGTCAAGGGTAGCTTAGGGTTCGGGTTAGGGTTAGGGTGAGGGTTAGGGTACGGCTTAGGGTACGGGTTCGGGGAGGGGTTCGGCTAGGGCGTAGGGTATGGGTTAGGGTTAGGGTTAGGGTTAGTGTTAGGGTTAGGGCTCGGTTTAGGGTACGGGTTAGGATTAGGGTACGCGTTAGGGTTAGGGTAGGGGTTAGGGTTAGGGTACGCGTTAGGGTGAGGGTAGTTATTAAACCTATCCCACTCTCTAGATACCCCTTAGCACGTAAAGGAATATTATTTGGGGGTCCAGCCATGGAGAAGAGTTTAGACACGAGGAGAAGATAAGGAACACACCCATTATCACAAAATCACATTAGGATTCTCTTTTTAACCTGTTCCTTAAAACACTAGTGCTTAGGAAATCTATTGGAGGCAGAAGCAGTCAAGGGTAGCTTAGGGTTCGGGTTAGGGTTAGGGTGAGGGTTAGGGTACGGGTTCGGGGAGGGGTTCGGGTAGGGCGTAGGGTATGGGTTAGGGTTAGGGTTAGGGTTAGTGTTAGGGTTAGGGTTCGGTTTAGGGAACGGGTTAGGATTAGGGTACGCATTAGTGTTAGGGTAGGGGTTAGGGTTAGGGTACGCGATAGGGTGAGGTTAGTTATTAAACCTATCCCACTCGCTAGATACCCCTTAGCACGTAAAGGAATATTATTTGGGGGTCCAGCCATGGAGAAGAGTTTAGACACGAGGAGAAGATAAGGAACACACCCATTATCAAGAAATCACATTAGGATTCTCTTTTTAACCTGTTCCTTAAAACACTAGTGCTTAGGAAATCTATTGGAGGCAGAAGCAGTCAAGGGTAGCTTAGGGTTAGGGTTAGGGTTAGGGTGAGGGTTAGGGTACAGCTTAGGTTACGGGTTCGGGGAGGGGTTCGGGTAGGGCGTAGGGTATGGTTTAGGATTAGGGTTACGGTTAGTGTTAGGGTTAGGGCTCGGTTTAGGATACGGGTTAGGATTAGGGTAGGCGTTAGGGTTAGGGTAGGGGTTAGGGTTAGGGTACGCGATAGGGTGAGCTTAGTTATTAAACCTATCCCACTCTCTAGATACCCCTTAGCACGTAAAGGAATATTATTTGGGGGTCCAGCCATGGAGAAGAGTTTAGACACTAGGAGAAGATAAGGAACACACCCATTATCAAGAAATCACATTAGGATTCTCTTTTTAACCTGTTCCTTAAAACACTAGTGCTTAGGAAATCTATTGGAGGCCGAAGCAGTCAAGGGTAGCTTAGGGTTCGGGTTAGGGTTAGGTTGAGGGTTAGGGTACGGCTTAGGGTATGGGTTCGGGGAGGGGTTCGGGTAGGGCGTAGGTTATGGGTTAGGGTTAGGGTTAGTGTTAGGGTTAGGGCTCGGTTTAGGGTACGGGTTAGGATTAGGGTACGCGTTGGGGTTAGGGTAGGGGTTAGGGTTAGGGTACGCGTTAGGGTGAGGGTAGTTATTAAAACTATCCCACTCTCTAGATACCCCTTAGCACGTAAAGGAATATTATTTGGGGGTCCAGCCATGGAGAAGAGTTTAGACACGAGGAGAAGATAAGGAACACACCCATTATCAAGAAATCACATTAGGATTCTCTTTTTAACCTGTTCCTTAAAACACTAGTGCTTAGGAAATCTATTGGAGGCAGAAGCCGTCAAGGGTAGCTTAGGGCTAGGGTTAGGGTTAGGGTGAGGGTTAGGGTACGGCTTAGGGTACCGGTTCGGGGAGGGATTCGGGTAGGGCGTAGGGTATGGGTTAGGGTTAGGGTTAGGGCTAGTGTTAGGTTTAGGGCTCGGTTTAGGGTACGGGTTAGGATTAGGGTACGCGTTAGGGTTAGGGTAGGGGTTAGGGTAAGGGTACGCGATAGGGTGAGCTTAGTTATTAAACCTATCCCACTCTCTAGATACCCCTTAGCACGTAAAGGAATATTATTTGGGGGTCCAGCCATGGAGAAGAGTTTAGACACTAGGAGAAGATAAGGAACACACTAATTATCAAGAAATCACATTAGGATTCTCTTTTTAACCTGTTCCTTAAAACACTAGTGCTTAGGAAATCTATTGGAGGCAGAAGCAGTCAAGGGTAGCTTAGGGTTCGGGTTAGGGTTAGGGTGAGGGTTAGGGTACGGCTTAGGGTACGGGTTCGGGGAGGGGTTCGGGTAGGGCGTAGGGTATGGGTTAGGGTTAGGGTTAGGGTTAGTGTTAGGGTTAGGGCTCGGTTTAGGGTACGGGTTAGGATTAGGGTACGCGTTAGGGTTAGGGTAGGGGTTAGGGTTAGGGTACGCGTTAGGGTGAGGGTAGTTATTAAACCTATCCCACTCTCTAGATACCCCTTAGCACGTAAAGGAATATTATTTGGGGGTCCAGCCATGGAGAAGAGTTTAGACACGAGGAGAAATAAGGAACACACCCATTATCAAGAAATCACATTAGGATTCTCTTTTTAACCTGTTCCTTAAAACACTAGTGCTTAGGAAATCTATTGGAGGCAGAAGCCGTCAAGGGTAGCTTAGGGCTAGGGTTAGGGTTAGGGTGAGGGTTAGGGTACAGCTTAGGGTACGGGTTCGGGGAGGGGTTCGTGTAGGGCGTAGGGCATGGGTTAGGGTTAGGGTTAGGCTTAGTGTTAGGGTTAGGGCTCGGTTTAGGGTACGGGTTAGGATTAGGGTATGCATTAGGGTTAGGGTAGGCTTTAGGGTTAGGGTATGCTTTAGGGTGAGGGTAGTTATTAAACCTATCCCACTCTCTAGATACCCCTTAGCACGTAAAGGAATATTATTTGGGGGTCCAGCCATGGAGAAGAGTTTAGACACTAGGAGAAGATAAGGAACACACCCATTATCAAGAAATCATAATATGATTGTCTTTTTAAACTGTTCCTGAAAACACTAGTGCTTAGGAAATCTATTGGAGGCAGAAGCAGTCAAGGGTAGCTTAGGGTTAGGGTTAGGGTTAGGGTGAGTGTTAGGGTACGGCTTAGGGTACGGGTTCGGGGAGGGGTTCAGGTAGGGCGTAGGGTATGGGTTAGGGTTAGGGTTAGGGTTAGTGTTAGGGTTAGGGCTCGGTTTAGGGTACGGGTTAGGATTAGGGTACGCGTTAGGGTTAGGGTAGGGGTTAGGGTTAGGGTACGCGTCAGGGTAAGGTTAGTTATTAAACCTCTCCCTCTCTCTAGATACCCCTTAGCACGTAAAGGAATATTATTTGGGGGTCCAGCCATGGAGAAGTGTTTAGACACTAGGAGAAGATAAGGAACACACCCATTATCACGAAATCACATTAGGATTCTCTTTTTAACCTGTTCCTTAAAACACTAGTGCTTAGGAAATGTTTTGGAGGCAGAAGCAGTCAAGGGTAGGTTAGGGTTAGGGATAGGGTTAGGGTGAGGGTTAGGGAATGGCTTAGTGTACGGGTTCGGGGAGGGGTTCGGGTAGGGCTTAGGGTATGGGTTAGGGTTAGGGTTAGGGTTAGTGTTAGGGTTAGGGCTCGGTTTAGTTTACGGGTTAGGATTAGGGTACGCGTTAGTGTTAGGGTAGGGGTTAGGGTTAGGGTACGCGATAGGGTGAGGTTAGTTATTAAACCTATCCCACTCTCTAGATACCCCTTAGCACGTAAAGGAATATTATTTGGGTGTCCAGCCATGGAGAAGAGTTTAGACACTAGGAGAAGGTAAGGAACACACCCATTATCACGAAATTACATTAGGATTCTCTTTTTAACCTGTTCCTTAAAACACTAGTGCTTAGGAAATCTATTGGAGGCAGAAGCAGTCAAGGGTAGCTTAGGGTTAGGGTTAGGGTTAGGGTGAGGGTTAGGGTACGGCTTAGGTTACGGGTTCGGGGAGGGGTTCGGGTAGGGCGTAGGGTATGGTTTAGGATTAGGGTTACGGTTAGTGTTAGGCTTAGGGCTCGGTTTAGGATACGGTTTAGGATTAGGGTACGCGTTAGGGTTAGGGTAGGGGTTAGGGTTAGGGTACGCGATAGGGTGAGCTTAGTTATTAAACCTATCCCACTCTCTAGATACCCCTTAGCACGTAAAGGAATATTATTTGGGGGTCCAGCCATGGAGAAGAGTTTAGACACTAGGAGAAAATAAGGAACACACCCATTATTAAGAAATCACATTAGGATTCTCTTTTTAACCTGTTCCTTAAAACACTAGTGCTTAGGAAATCTATTGGAGGCAGAAGCAGTCAAGGTTAGCTTAGTGTTAGGGTTAGGGTTAAGGTGAGGGTTAGGTTACGGGTTCGGGGAGGGGTTCGGGTAGGGTGTAGGGTATGGGTTAGGGTGAGGGTTAGGGTTAGTGTTAGGGTTAGGGCTCGGTTTAGGTTACGGGTTAGGATTAGGGTACGCGTTAGGGTTAGGGTAGGGGTTAGGGTTAGGGTACGCTTTTGGGTGAGGGTAGTTATTAAACCTATCCCACACTCTAGATACCCCTTAGCACGTAAAGGAATATTATTTGGGGGTCCAGCCATGGAGAAGAGTTTAGACACGAGGAGAAGATAAGGAACACACCCATTATCAAGAAATCACAATATGATTCTCTTTTTAAACTGTTCCTTAAAACACTAGTGCTTAGGAAATCTATTGGAGGCAGAAGCAGTCAAGGGTAGCTTAGGGTTAGGGTTAGGGTTAGATTGAGGGTTAGGGTACGGCTTAGGGTACGGGTTCGGGGAGGGGTTCGGGTAGGGCGTAGGGTATGGGTTAGGGTTAGGGTTAGAGTTAGTGTTAGGGTTAGGGCTCGGTTTAGTGTACGGGTTAGGATTAGGGTACGTGTTAGGGTTAGGGTAGGGGTTAGGGTTAGGGTACGCGTTAGGGTGAGGGTAGTTATTAAACCTATCCCACTCTCTAGATACCCCTTAGCACGTAAAGGAATATTATTTGGGGGTCCAGCCATGGAGAAGAATTTAGACACTAGCAGAAGATAAGGAACACACCCATTATCAGGAAATCACATTAGGATTCTCTTTTTAACCTGTTGCTTAAAACACTAGTGCTTAGGAAATCTATTGGAGGCAGAAGCAGTCAAGGGTAGCTTAGGGTTAGGGTTAGGGTTAGGGTGAGGGTTAGGGTATGGCTTAGGGTACGGGTTCGGGGAGGGGTTCGTGTAGGGCGTAGGGTATGGGTTAGGGTTAGGTTTAGGGTTAGTGTTAGGGTTAGGGCTCGGTTTAGGGTACGGGTTAGGATTAGGGTACGCGTTAGGGTTAGGGTAGGGGTTACGGTTAGGGTACACGTTAGGCTGAGGGTAGTTATTAAACCTATCACACTCTCTAGATACCCCTTAGCACGTAAAGGAATATTATTTGGGTGTCCAGCCATGGACAAGAGTTTAGACACGAGGAGAAGATAAGGAACACACCCATTATCAAGAAGTCACATTAGGATTCTCTTATTAACCTGTTCCTTAAAACACTAGTGCTTAGGAAATCTATTGGAGGCAGAAGCAATCAAGGGTAGCTTAGGGTTAGGGTTAGGGTTTGGGTGAGGGTTAGGGTACGGCTTAGGGTACGGGTTCGGGGAGGGGTTCGGGTAGGGCGTAGGGTATGGGTTAGGGTTAGGGTTAGGGTTAGTGTTAGGGTTAGGGCTCGGTTTAGGTTACGGGTTAGGATTAGGGTACGCGTTAGTGTTAGGGTAGGGGTTAGGGTTAGGGTACGCGATAGGGTGAGGTTAGTTATTAAACCTATCCCACTCTCTAGATACCCCTTAGCACGTAAAGGAATATTATTTGGGGGTACAGCCATGGAGAAGAGTTTAGACACTAGGAGAATATAAGGGACACACCCATTATCAAGAAATCACATTAGGATTCTCTTTTTAACCTGTTCCTTAAAACACTAGTGCTTAGGAAATCTATTGGAGGCAGAAGCAGTCAAGGGTAGCTTAGGGTTAGGGTTAGAGTTAGGGTGAGGGTTAGGGTACGGCTTAGGTTAGGGGTTCGGGGAAGGGTTCGGGTAGGGCATAGGGTATGGGTTAGGGTTAGTGTTAGGGTTAGTGTTAGGGTTAGGGCTCGGTTTAGGGTACGGGTTAGGATTAGGGTACGCGTTAGGGTTAGGGTAGGGGTTAGGGTTAGGGTACGCGATAGGGTGAGGTTAGTTATTAAACCTATCCCACTCTCTAGATACCCCTTAGCATGTAAAGGAATATTATTTGGGGGTCCAGCCATGGAGAAGAGTTTAGACACTAGGAGAAGATAAGGAACACACCCATTATCAAGAAATCACATTAGGATTCTCTTTTTAACCTGTTCCTTAAAACACTAGTGCTTAGGAAATCTATTGGAGGCAGAAGCCGTCAAGGGTAGCTTAGTGTTAGGGTTAGGGTTAGGGTGAGGGTTAGGGTACGGCGTAGGGTACGGGTTTGGGGAGGGGTTCGGGTAGGGCATAGGGGTTGGGTTAGGGTTAGGGTTAGGGTTAGTGTTAGGGTTAGGGCTCGGTTTAGGGTACGGGTTAGGATTAGGGTACGCGTTAGGGTTAGGGTAGGGGTTAGGGTTAGGGTACGCGTTAGGGTGAGGGTAGTTATTAAACCTATCACACTCTCTAGATACCCCTTAGCACGTAAAGGAATATTATTTGGGGATCCTGCCATGGAGAAGAGTTTAGACACGAGGAGAAGATAAGGAACACACCCATTATCAAGAACTCACATTAGGATTCTCTTTTTAACCTGTTCCTTAAAACTCTAGTGCTTAGGAAATCTATTGGAGGCAGAAGCCGTCAACGGTAGCTTAGGGTTAGGGTTAGGGTTAGGGTGAGGGTTAGGGTACGGCTTAGGGTACGGGTTCGGGGAGGGGTTCGTGTAGGGCGTAGGGTATGGGTTAGGGTTAGGGTTAGGGCTAGTGTTAGGGTTAGGGCTCGGTTTAGGGTACGGGTTAGGATTAGGGTACGCTTTAGGGTTAGGTTAGGGGTTAGGGTTAGGGTACGCGTTAGGGTGAGGGTAGTTATTAAACCTATCCCACTCTCTAGATACCCCTTAGCACGTAAAGGAAGATTATTTGGGGGTCCAGCCATGGAGAAGAGTTTAGACACGAGGAGAAGATAAGGAACACACCCCTTATCAAGAAATCACATTAGGATTCTCTTTTTAACCTGTTCCTTAAAACACTAGTGCTTAGGAAATCTATTGGAGGCAGAAGCAGTCAAGGGTAGCTTAGGGTTAGGGTTAGGGTTAGGGTGAGGGTTAGGGTACGGCTTAGGGTACGGGTTCGGGGAGGGGTTCGGGTAGGGCGTAGGGTATGGGTTAGGGTTAGGGTTAGGGTTAGTGTTAGGGTTAGGGCTCGGTTTAGGGTACAGGTTAGGATTAGGGTACGCGTTAGGGTTAGGGTAGGGGTTAGGGTTAGGGTACGCTTTTGGGTGAGGGTAGTTATTAAACCTATCCCACTCTCTAGATACCCCTTAGCACGTAAAGTAATATTATTTGGGGGTCCAGCCATGGAGAAGAGTTTAGACACTAGGAGAAGATAAGGAACACACCCATTATCAAGAAATCACAATATGATTCTCTTTTTAAACTGTTCCTTAAAACACTAGTGCTTAGGAAATCTATTGGAGGCAGAAGCAGTCAAGGGTAGCTTAGGGTTAGGGTTAGGGTTAGGGTGAGGGTTAGGGTACGGCTTAGGGTACGGGTTCGGGGAAGGGTTCGGGTAGGGCGTAGGGTATGGGTTAGGGTTACGTTTAGTGTTAGGGTTAGGGCTCGGTTTAGGGTACGGGTTAGGATTAGGGTACGCGTTAGTGTTAGGGTAGGGGTTAGGGTTAGGGTACGCGATAGGGTGAGGTTAGTTATTAAACCTATACCACTCTCTAGATACCCCTTAGCATGTAAAGGAATATTATTTGGGGGTCCAGCCATGGAGAAGAGTTTAGACACTAGGAGAAGATAAGGAACACACCCATTATCAAGAAATCACATTAGGATTCTCTTTTTAACCTGTTCCTTAAAACACTAGTGCTTAGGAAATCTATTGGAGGCAGAAGCAGTCAAGGGGAGCTTAGGGTTAGGGTTTGGGTTAGATTGAGGGTTAGGGTATGGCTTAGGGTACGGGTTCGGGGAGGGGTTCGGGTAGGGCGTAGGGTATGGGTTAGGGTTAGGGTTAGGGTTAGTGTTAGGGTTAGGGCTCGGTTTAGGGTACGGGTTAGGATTAGGGTACGCGTTAGGGTTAGGGTAGGGGTTAGGGTTAGGGTACGCGTTAGGGTGAGGGTAGTTATTAAACCTCTCCCTCTCTCTAGATACCACATAGCACGTAAAGGAATATTATTTGGGGGTCCAGCCATGGAGAAGAGTTTAGACACTAGGAGAAGATAAGGAACACACCCATTACCAAGAAATCACATTAGGATTCTCTTTTTAACCTGTTCCTTAAAACACTAGGGCTTAGGAAATCTATTGGAGTCAGAAGCCGTCAATGGTACATTAGGGTTAGGGTTAGGGTTAGGGTGAGGGATAGGGTACTGCTTAGGGTACGGGTTCAGGGAGGGGTTCGGGTAGGGCGTAGGGTATGGGTTAGGGTTAGGGTTAGGGTTAGGGTTAGGGTTAGGGCTCGGTTTAGGGTACGGGTTAGGATTAGGGTACGCGTTAGGGTTAGGGTAGGGGTTAGGGTTAGGGTACGCGTTAGGGTGAGGGTAGTTATTAAACCTATCCCACTCTCTAGATACCCCTTAGCAAGTAAAGGAATATTATTTGGGGGTCCAGCCATGGAGAAGAGTTTAGACACGAGGAGAAGATAAGGAACACACCCATTATCAAGAATCCCATTAGGATTCTCTTTTTAACCTGTTCCTTAAAACACTAGTGCTTAGGAAATCTATTGGAGGCAGAAGCAGTCAAGGGTAGCTTAGGGTTAGGGTTAGGGTTAGGGTGAGGGTTAGGGTACGGCTTAGGGTACGGGTTCGGGGAAGGGTTCGGGTAGGGCGTAGGGTATGGGTTAGGGTTAGGGTTAGGGTTAGTGTTAGGGTTAGGGCTCCGTTTAGGGTACGGGTTAGGATTAGTGTACGTGTTAGTGTTAGGGTAGGGGTTAGGGTTAGGGTACGCGTTAGGGTGAGGGTAGTTATTAAACCTATCCCACTCTCTAGATACCCCTTAGCACGTAAAGGAATATTATTTGGGGGTCCAGCCATGGAGAAGAGTTTAGACACGAGGAGAAGATAAGGAACACACCCCTTATCAAGAAATCACATTAGGATTCTCTTTTTAACCTGTTCCTTAAAACACTAGTGCTTAGGAAATCTATTGGAGGCAGAAGCAGTCAAGGGTAGCTTAGGGTTAGGGTTAGGGTTAGGGTGAGGGTTAGGGTACGGCTTAGGGTACGGGTTCGGGGAGGGGTTCGGGTTGGGCGTAGGGTATGGGTTAGGGTTAGGGTTAGGGTTAGTGTTAGGGTTAGGGCTCGGTTTAGGGTACAGGTTAGGATTAGGGTACGCGTTAGGGTTAGGGTAGGGGTTAGGGTTAGGGTACGCTTTTGGGTGAGGGTAGTTATTAAACCTATCCCACTCTCTAGATACCCCTTAGCACGTAAAGTAATATTATTTGGGGGTCCAGCCATGGAGAAGAGTTTAGACACTAGGAGAAGATAAGGAACACACCCATTATCAAGAAATCACAATATGATTCTCTTTTTAAACTGTTGCTTAAAACACTAGTGCTTAGGAAATCTATTGGAGGCAGAAGCAGTCAAGGGTAGCTTAGGGTTAGGGTTAGGGTTAGGGTGAGGGTTAGGGTACGGCTTAGGGTACGGGTTCGGGGAAGGGTTCGGGTAGGGCGTAGGGTATGGGTTAGGGTTACGTTTAGTGTTAGGGTTAGGGCTCGGTTTAGGGTACGGGTTAGGATTAGGGTACGCGTTAGTGTTAGGGTAGGGGTTAGGGTTAGGGTACGCGATAGGGTGAGGTTAGTTATTAAACCTATACCACTCTCTAGATACCCCTTAGCATGTAAAGGAATATTATTTGGGGGTCCAGCCATGGAGAAGAGTTTAGACACTAGGAGAAGATAAGGAACACACCCATTATCAAGAAATCACATTAGGATTCTCTTTTTAACCTGTTCCTTAAAACACTAGTGCTTAGGAAATCTATTGGAGGCAGAAGCAGTCAAGGGGAGCTTAGGGTTAGGGTTTGGGTTAGATTGAGGGTTAGGGTATGGCTTAGGGTACGGGTTCGGGGAGGGGTTCGGGTAGGGCGTAGGGTATGGGTTAGGGTTAGGGTTAGGGTTAGTGTTAGGGTTAGGGCTCGGTTTAGGGTACGGGTTAGGATTAGGGTACGCGTTAGGGTTAGGGTAGGGGTTAGGGTTAGGGTACGCGTTAGGGTGAGGGTAGTTATTAAACCTCTCCCTCTCTCTAGATACCACATAGCACGTAAAGGAATATTATTTGGGGGTCCAGCCATGGAGAAGAGTTTAGACACTAGGAGAAGATAAGGAACACACCCATTACCAAGAAATCACATTAGGATTCTCTTTTTAACCTGTTCCTTAAAACACTAGGGCTTAGGAAATCTATTGGAGTCAGAAGCCGTCAATGGTACATTAGGGTTAGGGTTAGGGTTAGGGTGAGGGATAGGGTACTGCTTAGGGTACGGGTTCAGGGAGGGGTTCGGGTAGGGCGTAGGGTATGGGTTAGGGTTAGGGTTAGGGTTAGGGTTAGGGTTAGGGCTCGGTTTAGGGTACGGGTTAGGATTAGGGTACGCGTTAGGGTTAGGGTAGGGGTTAGGGTTAGGGTACGCGTTAGGGTGAGGGTAGTTATTAAACCTATCCCACTCTCTAGATACCCCTTAGCAAGTAAAGGAATATTATTTGGGGGTCCAGCCATGGAGAAGAGTTTAGACACGAGGAGAAGATAAGGAACACACCCATTATCAAGAATCCCATTAGGATTCTCTTTTTAACCTGTTCCTTAAAACACTAGTGCTTAGGAAATCTATTGGAGGCAGAAGCAGTCAAGGGTAGCTTAGGGTTAGGGTTAGGGTTAGGGTGAGGGTTAGGGTACGGCTTAGGGTACGGGTTCGGGGAAGGGTTCGGGTAGGGCGTAGGGTATGGGTTAGGGTTAGGGTTAGGGTTAGTGTTAGGGTTAGGGCTCCGTTTAGGGTACGGGTTAGGATTAGTGTACGTGTTAGTGTTAGGGTAGGGGTTAGGGTTAGGGTACGCGTTAGGGTGAGGGTAGTTATTAAACCTATCCCACTCTCTAGATACCCCTTAGCACGTAAAGGAATATTATTTGGGGGTCCAGCCATGGAGAAGAGTTTAGACACGAGGAGAAGATAAGGAACACACCCCTTATCAAGAAATCACATTAGGATTCTCTTTTTAACCTGTTCCTTAAAACACTAGTGCTTAGGAAATCTATTGGAGGCAGAAGCAGTCAAGGGTAGCTTAGGGTTAGGGTTAGGGTTAGGGTGAGGGTTAGGGTACGGCTTAGGGTACGGGTTCGGGGAGGGGTTCGGGTAGGGCGTAGGGTATGGGTTAGGGTTAGGGTTAGGGTTAGTGTTAGGGTTAGGGCTCGGTTTAGGGTACAGGTTAGGATTAGGGTACGCGTTAGGGTTAGGGTAGGGGTTAGGGTTAGGGTACGCTTTTGGGTGAGGATAGTTATTAAACCTATCCCACTCTCTAGATACCCCTTAGCACGTAAAGTAATATTATTTGGGGGTCCAGCCATGGAGAAGAGTTTAGACACTAGGAGAAGATAAGGAACACACCCATTATCAAGAAATCACAATATGATTCTCTTTTTAAACTGTTCCTTAAAACACTAGTGCTTAGGAAATCTATTGGAGGCAGAAGCAGTCAAGGGTACCTTAGGGTTAGGGTTAGGGTTAGGGTGAGGGTTAGGGTACGGCTTAGGGTACGGGTTCGGGGAAGGGTTCGGGTAGGGCGTAGGGTATGGGTTAGGGTTACGTTTAGTGTTAGGGTTAGGGCTCGGTTTAGGGTACGGGTTAGGATTAGGGTACGCGTTAGTGTTAGGGTAGGGGTTAGGGTTAGGGTACGCGATAGGGTGAGGTTAGTTATTAAACCTATACCACTCTCTAGATACCCCTTAGCATGTAAAGGAATATTATTTGGGGGTCCAGCCATGGAGAAGAGTTTAGACACTAGGAGAAGATAAGGAACACACCCATTATCAAGAAATCACATTAGGATTCTCTTTTTAACCTGTTCCTTAAAACACTAGTGCTTAGGAAATCTATTGGAGGCAGAAGCAGTCAAGGGGAGCTTAGGGTTAGGGTTTGGGTTAGATTGAGGGTTAGGGTATGGCTTAGGGTACGGGTTCGGGGAGGGGTTCGGGTAGGGCGTAGGGTATGGGTTAGGGTTAGGGTTAGGGTTAGTGTTAGGGTTAGGGCTCGGTTTAGGGTACGGGTTAGGATTAGGGTACGCGTAAGGGTTAGGGTAGGGGTTAGGGTTAGGGTACGCGTTAGGGTGAGGGTAGTTATTAAACCTCTCCCTCTCTCTAGATACCACATAGTACGTAAAGGAATATTATTTGGGGGTCCAGCCATGGAGAAGAGTTTAGACACTAGGAGAAGATAAGGAACACACCCATTATCAAGAAATCACATTAGGATTCTCTTTTTAACCTGTTCCTTAAAACACTAGGGCTTAGGAAATCTATTGGAGTCAGAAGCCGTCAAGGGTACATTAGGGTTAGGGTTAGGGTTAGGGTGAGGGATAGGGTACTGCTTAGGTTACGGGTTCAGGGAGGGGTTCGGGTAGGGCGTAGGGTATGGGTTAGGGTTAGGGTTAGGGTTAGGGTTAGGGTTAGGGCTCGGTTTAGGGTACGGGTTAGGATTAGGGTACGCGTTAGGGTTAGGGTAGGGGTTAGGGTTAGGGTACGCGTTAGGGTGAGGGTAGTTATTAAACCTATCCCACTCTCTAGATACCCCTTAGCAAGTAAAGGAATATTATTTGGGGGTCCAGCCATGGAGAAGAGTTTAGACACGAGGAGAAGATAAGGAACACACCCATTATCAAGAATCCCATTAGGATTCTATTTTTAACCTGTTCCTTAAAACACTAGTGCTTAGGAAATCTATTGGAGGCAGAAGCAGTCAAGGGTAGCTTAGGGTTAGGGTTAGGGTTAGGGTGAGGGTTAGGGTACGGCTTAGGGTACGGGTTCGGGGAAGTGTTCGGGTAGGGCGTAGGGTATGGGTTAGGGTTAGGGTTAGGGTTAGTGTTAGGGTTAGGGCTCCGTTTAGGGTACGGGTTAGGATTAGTGTACGTGTTAGTGTTAGGGTAGGGGTTAGGGTTAGGGTACGCGTTAGGGTGAGGGTAGTTATTAAACCTATCCCACTCTCTAGATACCCCTTAGCACGTAAAGGAATATTATTTGGGGGTCCAGCCATGGAGAAGAGTTTAGACACGAGGAGAAGATAAGGAACACACCCCTTATCAAGAAATCACATTAGGATTCTCTTTTTAACCTGTTCCTTAAAACACTAGTGCTTAGGAAATCTATTGGAGGCAGAAGCAGTCAAGGGTAGCTTAGGGTTAGGGTTAGGGTTAGGGTGAGGGTTAGGGTACGGCTTAGGGTACGGGTTCGGGGAGGGGTTCGGGTAGGGCGTAGGGTATGGGTTAGGGTTAGGGTTAGGGTTAGTGTTAGGGTTAGGGCTCGGTTTAGGGTACAGGTTAGGATTAGGGTACGCGTTAGGGTTAGGGTAGGGGTTGGGTTAGGGTACGCTTTTGGGTGAGGGTAGTTATTAAACCTATCCCACTCTCTAGATATCCCTTAGCACGTAAAGTAATATTATTTGGGGGTCCAGCCATGGAGAAGAGTTTAGACACTAGGAGAAGATAAGGAACACACCCATTATCAAGAAATCACAATATGATTCTCTTTTTAAACTGTTCCTTAAAACACTAGTGCTTAGGAAATCTATTGGAGGCAGAAGCAGTCAAGGGTAGCTTAGGGTTAGGGTTAGGGTTAGGGTGAGGGTTAGGGTACGGCTTAGGGTACGGGTTCGGGGAAGGGTTCGGGTAGGGCGTAGGGTATGGGTTAGGGTTACGTTTAGTGTTAGGGTTAGGGCTCGGTTTAGGGTACGGGTTAGGATTACGGTACGCCTGAGTTTTACAGTAGGGGTTAGGGTTAGGGTACGCGATAGGGTGAGGTTAGTTATTAAACCTATCCCACTCTCTAGATACCCCTTAGCACGTAAAGAAATATTATTTGGGGGTCCAGCCATAGAGAAGAGTTTAGACACTAGGAGAAGATAAGGAACACACCCATTATCAAGAAATCACTTTAGGATTCTCTTTTTAACCTGTTCCTTAAAACACTAGTGCTTAGGAAATCTATTGGAGGCAGAAGCAGTCAAGGGTAGCTTAGGGTTAGGGTTAGGGTTAGGGTGAGGGTTAGGGTATGTCTTAGGGAACGGGTTCGGGGAGGGGTTCGGGTAGGGCGTAGGGTATGGGTTAGGGTTAGGGTTAGGGTTAGTGTTAGGATTAGGGCTCGGTTTAGGGTACGGGTTAGGATTAGGGTACGCGTTAGTGTTAGGGTAAGGGTTAGGGTTAGGGTACGCGATAGGGTGAGGGTAGTTATTAAACCTATCCCACTCTCTAGATACCCCTTAGCACGTAAAGGAATATTATTTGGGGGTCCAGCCATGGAGAAGAGTTTAGACACTAGGAGAAGATAAGGAACACACCCATTATCAAGAAATCACATTAGGATTCTCTTTTTAACCTGTTCCTTAAAACACTAGTGCTTAGGAAATCTATTGGAGGCAGAAGCAGTCAAGGGTAGCTTAGAGTTAGGGTTAGGGTTAGGGTGAGGGTTAGGCTAAGGCTTAGGGTACGGGTTCGGGGAGGGGTTCGGGTAGGGCGTAGGGTATGGGTTAGGGTTAGGGTTAGGGTTAGTGTTAGGGTTAGGGCTCGGTTTAGGGTACGGGTTAGGATTAGGGTACGCGTCAGGGTTAGGGTAGGGGTTAGGGTTAGGGTACGCGTTAGGGTGAGGGTAGTTATTAAACCTCTCCCTCTCTCTAGATACCCCATAGCACGTAAAGGAATATTATTTGGGGGTCCAGCCATGGAGAAGAGTTTAGACACTAGGAGAAGATAAGGAACACACCCATTATCAAGAAATCACATTA
This sequence comes from Balaenoptera acutorostrata, assembly GCF_949987535.1. Lineage (NCBI taxonomy): Eukaryota > Metazoa > Chordata > Mammalia > Artiodactyla > Balaenopteridae > Balaenoptera > Balaenoptera acutorostrata. The sequence continues at coordinate 15,276 of NW_026645677.1, read as the reverse complement.
GGATTCTCTTTTTAACCTGTTCCTTAAAACACTAGTGCTTAGGAAATCTATTGGAGGCAGAAGCCGTCAAGGGTAGCTTAGGGTTAGGGTTAGGGTTAGGGTTAGGGTGAGGGTTAGGGTACGGCTTAGGGTACGGGTTCGGGGAGGGGTTCGTGTAGGGCGTAGGGTATGGGTTAGGGTTAGGGTTAGGGTTAGTGTTAGGGTTAGGGCTCGGTTTAGGGTACGGGTTAGGATTAGTGTAGGGGTTAGGGTTAGGGTACGCTTTAGCGTGAGGGTAGTTATTAAACCTATCCCACTCTCTAGATACCCCTTAGGACGTAAAGGAATATTATTTGGGGGTCCAGCCATGGAGAAGAGTTTAGACACTAGGAGAAAGTAAGGAACACACCCATTATCAAGAAATCGCAATAGGATTCTCTTTTTAAACTGTTCCTTAAAACACTAGTGCTTAGGAAATCTATTGGAGGCAGAAGCAGTCAAGGGTAGCTTAGGGTTAGGGTTAGGGTTAGGATTAGGGTGAGGGTTAGGGTACGGTTTAGGGTACGGGTTCGGGGAGGGGTTCGGGTAGGGCGTAGGGTATGGGTTAGGGTTAGGGTTAGGGTTAGTGTTAGGTTTAGGGCTCGGTTTAGGGTACGGGTTAGGATTAGGGTACGCGTTAGTGTTAGGGTAGGTGTTAGGGTTAGGGTACGCGATAGGGTGAGGGTAGTTATTAAACCTATCCCACTCTCTAGATACCCCTTAGCACGTAAAGGAATATTATTTGAGGGTCCAGCCATGGAGAAGAGTTTAGACACTAGGAGAAGATAAGGAACACACCCATTATCAAGAAATCACATTAGGATTCTCTTTTAAACCTGTTCCTTAAAACACTAGTGCTTAGGAAATCTATTGGAGGCAGAAGCCGTCAAGGGTAGCTTAGGGTTAGGGTTAGGGTTAGGGTTAGGGTGAGGGTTAGGGTACGGCTTAGGGTACGGGTTCGGGGAGGGGTTCGGGTAGGGCGTAGGGTATGGGTTAGGGATAGGGTTAGGGTTAGTGTTAGGGTTAGGGCTCGGTTTAGGGTACGGGTTAGGATTACTGTAGGGGTTAGGGTTAGGGTACGCTTTAGCGTGAGGGTAGTTATTAAACCTATCCCACTCTGTAGATACCCCTTAGCACGTAAAGGAATATTATTTGGGGGTCCAGCCATGGAGAAGAGTTTAAACACTAGGAGAAGATAAGGAAAACACCCATTATCAAGAAATCACAATATGATTATCTTTTTAAACTGTTCCTTAAAACACTAGTGCTTAGGAAGTCTATTGGAGGCAGAAGCAGTCAAGGGTAGCTTAGGGTTAGGGTTAGGGTTAGGGTGAGGGTTAGGGTATGGCTTAGGGTACGGGCTCAGGGAGGGGTTCGGGTAGGGTGTAGGGAATGGGTTAGGGTTAGGGTTAGGGCTAGTGTTAGGGTTAGGGCTCGGTTTAGGGTACGGGTTAGGATTAGGATACGCGTTAGTGTTAGGGTAGGGGTTAGGGTTAGAGTACGCGTTAGGCTGAGGGTAGTTATTAAACCTCTCCCTCTCTCTAGATACCCCTTAGCACGTAAAGGAATATTATTTGGGGGTCCAGCCATGGAGAAGATTTTAGACACTAGGAGAAGATAAGGAACACACCCATTATCACAAAATCACATTAGGATTCTCTTTTTAACCTGTTCCTTAAAACACTAGTGCTTAGGAAATCTATTGGAGGCAGAAGCAGTCAAGGGTAGCTTAGGGTTCGGGTTAGGGTTAGGGTGAGGGTTAGGGTACGGGTTCGGGGAGGGGTTCGGGTAGGGCGTAGGGTATGGGTTAGGGTTAGGGTTAGGGTTAGTGTTAGGGTTAGGGTTCGGTTTAGGGAACGGGTTAGGATTAGGGTACGCATTAGTGTTAGGGTAGGCGTTAGGGTTAGGGTACGCGATAGGGTGAGGTTAGTTATTAAACCTATCCCACTCTCTAGATACCCCTTAGCACGTAAAGGAATATTATTTGGGGGTCCAGCCATGGAGAAGAGTTTAGACACTAGGAGAAGATAAGGAACACACCCATTATCAAGAAATCACAATATGATTCTCTTTTTAAACTGTTCCTTAAAACACTAGTGCTTAGGAAATCTATTGGAGGCAGAAGCAGTCAAGGGTAGCTTAGGGTTAGGGTTAGGGTTAGGGTGAGGGTTAGGGTACGGCTTAGGTTACGGGTTCGGGGAGGGGTTCGGGTAGGGCGTACGGTATGGTTTAGGATTAGGGTTACGGTTAGTGTTAGGGTTAGGGCTCGGTTTAGGGTACGGGTTAGGATTAGGGTACGCGTTAGGGTTAGGGTAGGGGTTAGGGTTAGGGTACGCGTTAGGGTGAGGGTAGTTATTAAACCTATCCCACTCTCTAGATACCCCTTAGCACGTAAAGGAATATTATTTGGGGGTCCAGCCATGGAGAAGAGTTTAGACACGAGGAGAAGATAAGGAACACACCCATTATCAAGAAATCACATTAGGATTCTCTTTTTAACCTGTTCCTTAAAACACTAGTGCTTAGGAAATCTATTGGAGGCAGAAGCCGTCAAGGGTAGCTTAGGGCTAGGGTTAGGGTTAGGGTGAGGGTTAGGGTACGGCTTAGGGTACGGTTTCGGGGAGGGATTCGGGTAGGGCATAGGGTATGGGTTAGGGTTAGGGTTAGGGCTAGTGTTAGGGTTAGGGCTCGGTTTAGGGTACGGGTTAGGATTAGGGTATGCGTTAGGGTTAGGGTAGGGGTTAGGGTAAGGGTACGCGATAGGGTGTGCTTAGTTATTAAACCTATCCCACTCTCTAGATACCCCTTAGCACGTAAAGGAATATTATTTGGGGGTCCAGCCATGGAGAAGAGTTTAGACACGAGGAGAAGATAAGGAACACACCCATTATCAAGAAATCACATTACGATTCTCTTTTTAACCTGTTCCTTAAAACACTAGTGCTTAGGAAATCTATTGGAGGCAGAAGCAGTCAAGGGTAGCTTAGGGTTAGGGTTAGGGTTAGGGTGAGGGTTAGGGTACGGCTTAGGGTACGGGTTCGGGGAGGGGTTCGGGTAGGGCGTAGGGTATGGGTTAGTGTTAGGGTTAGGGTTAGTGTTAGGGTTAGGGCTCGGTTTAGTTTACGGGTTAGGATTAGGGTACGCGTTAGTGTTAGGGTAGGGGTTAGGGTTAGGGTACGCGATAGGGTGAGGTTAGTTATTAAACCTATCCCACTCTCTAGATACCCCTTAGCACGTAAAGGAATATTATTTGGGGGTCCAGCCATGGAGAAGAGTTTAGACACTAGGAGAAGGTAAGGAACACACCCATTATCACGAAATTACATTAGGATTCTCTTTTTAACCTGTTCCTTAAAACACTAGTGCTTAGGAAATCTATTGGAGGCAGAAGCAGTCAAGGGTAGCTTAGGGTTAGGTTTAGGGTTAGGGTGAGGGTTAGGGTACGGCTTAGGTTACGGGTTCGGGGAGGGGTTCGGGTAGGGCGTAGGGAATGGGTTAGGGTTAGCGTTAGGGCTAGTGTTAGGGTTAGGGCTCGGTTTAGGGTACGGGTTAGGATTAGGGTACGCGTTAGGGTTAGGGTAGGGTTTAGGGTTAGGGTACGCATAAGGGTGAGCGTAGTTATTAAACCTATCCCACTCTCTAGATATCCCTTAGCACGTAAAGTAATATTATTTGGGGGTCCAGCCATGGCGAACAGTTTAGACAGTAGGAGAAGATAAGGAACACACCCATTATCAAGAAATCACATTAGGATTCTCTTTTTAACCTGTTCCTTAAAACACTAGTGCTTAGGAAATCTATTGGAGGCAGAAGCAATCATGGGTAGCTTAGGGTTAGGTTTAGGGTTAGGGTGAGGTTTAGGGTATGGCTTAGGGTACGGGTTCGGGGAGGGGTTCGGGTAGGATGTAGGGTATTGGTTAGGGTTAGTGTTAGGGTTAGTGTTAGGTTTAGGGCTCGGTTTAGGATACGGGTTAGGATTAGGGTACGCGTTAGGGTTAGGGTAGGGGTTAGGGTTAGGGTACGCGTTAGGCTGAGGGTTGTTATTAAACCTATCACACTCACTAGATACCCCTTAGCACGTAAAGGAATATTATTTGGGGGTCCAGCCATGGACAAGAGTTTAGGCACGAGGAGAAGATAAGGAACACACCCATTATCAAGAAATCACATTAGGATTCTCTTTTTAACCTGTTCCTTAAAACACTAGTGCTTAGGAAATCTATTGGAGGCAGAAGCAATCAAGGGTAGCTTAGGGTTAGGTTTAGGGTTAGGGTGAGGGTTAGGGTACGGCTTAGGGTACGGTTTCGGGGAGGGGTTCGGGTAGGGCGTAGGGTATGGTTTAGGATTAGGGTTACGGTTAGTGTTAGGGTTAGGGCTCGGTTTAGGTTACGGGTTAGGATTAGGGTACGCGTTAGGGTTAGGGTAGGGGTGATGGTTAGGGTACGCTTTAGGGTGAGGGCAGTTATTAAACCTATCCCACTCTCTAGATACCCCTTAGCACGTAAAGTAATATTATTTGGGGGTCCAGCCATGGAGAAGAGTTTAGACACTAGGAGAAGATAAGGAACACACCCATTATCAAGAAATCACAATATGATTCTCTTTTTAAACTGTTCCTTAAAACACTAGTGCTTAGGAAATCTATTGGAGGCAGAAGCCATCAAGGGTAGCTTAGGTTTAGGGTTAGGGTTAGGGTGAGGGTTAGGGTATGGCTTAGGGTACGGGTTCGGGGAGGGGTTCGGGTAGGGCGTAGGGTATGGGTTAGGGTTAGTGTTAGGGTTAGGGCTCGGTTTAGGTTACGGGTTAGGATTAGGGTACGCTTTAGGGTTAGGGTAGGGGTTAGGGTTAGGGTACGCGATAGGGTGAGGTTAGTTATTAAACCTATCCCACTCTCTATATACCCGTTAGCACGTAAAGGAATATTATTTGGGGGTCCAGCCATGGAGAAGAGTTTAGACACTAGGAGAAGATAAGGAACACACCCATTATCAAGAAATCACATTAGGATTCTCTTTTTAACCTGTTCCTTAAAACACTAGTGCTTAGGAAATCTATTGGAGGCAGAAGCAGTCAAGGGTACCTTAGGGTTAGGGTTAGGGTTAGATTGAGGTTTAGGGTACGGCTTAGGGTACGGGTTCGGGGAGGGTTTCGGGTAGGGCGTAGGGTATGGGTTAGGGTTAGGGTTAGCGTTAGTGTTAGGGTTAGGGCTCGGTTTAGTGTACCGGTTAGGATTAGGGTACGTGTTAGGGTTAGGGTAGGGGTTAGGGTTAGGGTACGCGTTAGGGTGAGGGTAGTTATTAAACCTATCCCACTCTCTAGATACCTCTTAGCACGTAAAGGAATATTATTTTGGGGTCCAGCAATGGAGAAGAATTTAGACACTAGGAGAAGGTAAGGAACAAACCCATTATCAGGAAATCACATTAGGATTCTCTTTTTAACCTGTTCCTTAAAACACTAGTGCTTAGGGAATCTATTGGAGGCAGAAGCAATCAAGGGTAGCTTAGGGTTAGGGTTAGGGTTAGGGTGAGGGTTAGGGTACGGCTTTGGGTACGGTTTCGGGGAGGGGTTCGGGTAGGGCGTAGGGTATGGTTTAGTATTAGGGTTACGGTTAGTGTTAGGGTTAGGGCTCGGTTTAGGGTACGGGTTAGGATTAGGGTACGCGTTAGGGTTAGGGTAGGGGTTAGGGTTAGGGTACGCTTTAGGGTGAGGGCAGTTATTAAACCTATCCCACTCTCTAGATACCCCTTAGCACGTAAAGTAATATTATTTGGGGGTCCAGCCATGGAGAAGAGTTTAGACACTAGGAGAAGATAAGGAACATACCCATTATCAAGAAATCACAATATGATTCTCTTTTTAAACTGTTCCTTAAAACACTAGTGCTTAGGAAATCTATTGGAGGCAGAAGCCATCAAGGGTAGCTTAGGTTTAGGTTTAGGGTTAGGGTGAGGGTTAGGGTATGGCTTAGGGTACGGGTTCGGGGAGGGGTTCGGGTAGGGCGTAGGGTATGGGTTAGGGTTAGGGTTAGGGTTAGTGTTAGGGTTAGGGCTCGGTTTAGGGTAAGGGTTAGGATTAGGGTACGCTTTAGGGTTAGGGTATGGGTTAGGGTTAGGGTACGCGATAGGGTGAGGTTAGTTATTAAACCTATCCCACTCTCTAGATACCCCTTAGCACGTAAAGGATATTATTTGGTGGTCCAGCCATGGAGAAGAGTTTAGACACTAGGAGAAGATAAGGAACACACCCATTATCAGGAAATCACATTTGGATTCTCTTTTTAACCTGTTCCTTAAAACACTAGTGCTTAGGAAATCTATTGGAGGCAGAAGCAGTCAAGGGTAGCTTAGGGTTAGGGTTAGGGTTAGATTGAGGGTTAGTGTATGGCTTATGGTACGGGTTCGGGGAGGGGTTCGGGTAGGGCGTAGGGTATGGGTTAGGGTTAGGTTTAGAGTTAGTGTTAGGGTTAGGGCTCGGTTTAGTGTACGGGTTAGGATTAGGGTACGTGTTAGGGTTAGGGTAGGGGTTAGGGTTAGGTTACGCGTTAGGGTGAGGGTAGTTATTAAACCTATCCCACTCTCTAGATACCCCTTAGCACGTAAAGGAATATTATTTGGGGGTCCAGCCATGGAGAAGAATTTAGACACTAGCAGAAGATAAGGAACACACCCATTATCAGGAAATCACATTTGGATTCTCTTTTTAACCTGTTCCTTAAAACACTAGTGCTTAGGAAATCTATTGGAGGCAGAAGCAGTCAAGGGTAGCTTAGGGTTAGGGTTAGGGTTAGGGTGAGGGTTAGGGTATGGCTTAGGGTACGGGTTCGGGGAGGGGTTCGTGTAGGGCGTAGGGTATGGGTTAGGGTTAGGTTTAGGGTTAGTGTTAGGGTTAGGGCTCGGTTTAGGGTACGGGTTAGGATTAGGGTACGCGTTAGGGTTAGGGTAGGGGTTACGGTTAGGGTACACGTTAGGCTGAGGGTAGTTATTAATCCTATCACACTCTCTAGATACCCCTTAGCACGTAAAGGAATATTATTAGGGTGTCCAGCCATGGACAAGAGTTTAGACACGAGGAGAAGATAAGGAACACACCCATTATCAAGAAATCACATTAGGATTCTCTTTTTAACCTGTTCCTTAAAACACTAGTGCTTAGGAAATCTATTGGAGGCAGAAGCAATCAAGGGTAGCTTAGGGTTAGGGGTAGGGTTAGGGTGAGGGTTAGGGTACGGCTTAGGGTACGGGTTCGGGGAGGGGTTCGGGTAGGGCGTAGGGTGTGTGTTAGGGTTAGGGTTAGGGTTAGTGTTAGGGTTAGGGCTCGGTTTAGGTTACGGGTTAGGATTAGGGTACGCGTTAGTGTTAGGGTAGGGGTTAGGGTTAGGGTACGCTTTAGGGTGAGGACAGTTATTAAACCTATCCCACAGTCTAGATACCCCTTAGCACGGAAAGGAATATTATTTGGGGGTCCAGCTATGGAGAAGAGTTTAGACACTAGGAGAAGATAAGGAACATACCCATTATCAAGAAATCACAATATGATTCTCTTTTTAAATTGTTCCTTAAAACACTAGTGCTTAGGAAATCTATTGGAGGCAGAAGCCATCAAGGGAAGCTTAGGTTTAGGGTTAGGGTTAGGGTGAGGGTTAGGGTATGGCTTAGGGTACGGCTTCGGGGAGGGGTTCGGGTAGGATGTAGGGTATTGGTTAGGGTTAGTGTTAGGGTTAGTGTTAGGTTTAGGGCTCGGTTTACGGTACGGGTCAGGATTAGGGTACGCGTTAGGGTTAGGGTAGGGGTTAGGGTTAGGGTACGCGATAGGGTGAGGTTAGTTATTAAACCTATCCCACTCTCTAGATACCCCTTAGCACGTAAAGGAATATTATTTGGGGGTCCAGCCATGGAGAAGAGTTTAGACACTAGGAGAAGATAAGGAACACACCCATTATCAAGAAATCACATTAGGATTCTCTTTTTAAACTGTTCCTTAAAACACTAGTGCTTAGGAAATCTATTGGAGGCAGAAGCAGTCAAGCGTAGCTTAGGGTTAGGGTTAGGGTTAGGGTGAGGGTTAGGGTATGGCTTAAGGTACGGGTTCGGGGAGGGATTCGGGTAGGGCGTAGGGTATGGGTTAGGGTTAGAGTTAGGGTTAGTGTTACGGTTAGGGCTCGGTTTAGGGTACGGGTTAGGATTAGGGTACGCGTTAGTGTTAGGGTAGGGGTTAGGGTTAGGGTACGTGATAGGGTGATATTAGTTATTAAACCTATCCCACTCTCTAGATACCCCTTAGCACGTAAAAGAATATTATTTGGGGGTCCAGCCATGGAGAAGAGTTTAGACACTAGGAGAAGATAAAGAACACACGCATTATCAAGAAATCACATTAGGATTCTCTTTTTAACCTGTTCCTTAAAACACTAGTGCTTAGGAAATCTATTGCAGGCAGAAGCAGTCAAGGGTAGCTTAGGGTTAGGGTTAGGGTTAGGGTGAGGGTTAGGGTACGGCTTAGGGTACGGTTTCGGGTAGGGCGTAGGGAATGTGTTAGGGTTAGTGTTAGGTCTAGTGTTAGGGTTAGGGCTCGGTTTAGGGCACGGGTTAGGATTAGGGTACGCGTTAGGGTTAGGGTAGGGGTTAGGGTTACGGTACGCATTAGGGTGAGGGTAGTTATTAAACCTATCCCACTCTCTAGATACCCCTTACCACGTAAAGGTATATTATTTGGGGGTCCAGCCATGGAGAAGAGTTTAGACACTAGGAGAAGATAAGGAACACACCCATTATCAAGAAATCACAATATGATTCTCTTTTTAAACTGTTCCTTAAAACACTAGTGCTTAGGAAATCTATTAGAGGCAGAAGCAGTCAAGGGTAGCTTAGGGTTAGGGTTAGTATTAGGGTGAGGGTTAGGGTACGGCTTAGGGTACGGGTTCAGGGAGGGGTTCGGGTAGGACGTAGGGTATGGGTTAAGGTTAGGGTTAGGGTTAGTGTTAGGTTTAGGACTCGGTTTAGGGTACGGGTTAGGATTAGGGTACGCGTTAGGGTTAGGGTAGGGGTTAGGGTTAGGGTACGCGATAGGGTGAGGTTACTTATTAAACCTATCCCACTCTCTAGATACCCCTTAGCACGTAAAGGTATATTATTTGGGGGTCCAGCCATGGAGAAGAGTTTAGACACTAGGAGAAGATAAGGAACACACCCATTATCAAGAAATCACATTAGGATTCTCTTTTTAACCTGTTCCTTAAAACACTAGTGCTTAGGAAATCTATTGGAGGCAGAAGCAGTCAAGGGTAGCTTAGGGTTAGGGTTAGGGTTAGGGTGAGGGTTAGGGTATGGCTTAGGGTACGGGCTCAGGGAGGGGTTCGGGTAGGGCGTAGGGAATGGTTTAGGGTTAGGGTTAGGGCTAGTGTTAGGGTTAGGGCTCGGTTTAGGGTACGGGTTAGGATTAGGGTACGCGTTAGGGTTAGGGTTGGGGTTAGGGTTAGAGTACGCGTTAGGGTGAGGGTAGTTATTAAACCTCTCCCTCTCTCTAGATACCCCTTAGCACGTAAAGGAATATTATTTGGGGGTCCAGCCATGGAGAAGATTTTAGACACTAGGAGAAGATAAGGAACACACCCATTATCACAAAATCACATTAGGATTCTCTTTTTAACCTGTTCCTTAAAACACTAGTGCTTAGGAAATCTATTGGAGGCAGAAGCAGTCAAGGGTAGCTTAGGGTTCGGGTTAGGGTTAGGGTGAGGGTTAGGGTACGGCTTAGGTTACGGGTTCGGGGAGGGGTTCGGGTAGGGCGTAGGGTATGGTTTAGGATTAGGGTTACGGTTAGTGTTAGGGTTAGGGCTCGGTTTAGGATACGGGTTAGGATTAGGGTACGCGTTAGGGTTAGGGTAGGGGTTAGGGTTAGGGTACGCGATAGGGTGAGCTTAGTTATTAAACCTATCCCACTCTCTAGATACCCCTTAGCACGTAAAGGAATATTATTTGGGGGTCCAGCCATGGAGAAGAGTTTAGACACTAGGAGAAGATAAGGAACACACCCATTATCAAGAAATCACATTAGGATTCTCTTTTTAACCTGTTCCTTAAAACACTAGTGCTTAGGAAATCTATTGGAGGCAGAAGCAGTCAAGGGTAGCTTAGGGTTCGGGTTAGGGTTAGGGTGAGGGTTAGGGTACGGCTTAGGGTATGGGTTCGGGGAGGGGTTCGGGTAGGGCGTAGGTTATGGGTTAGGGTTAGGGTTAGGGTTAGTGTTAGGGTTAGGGCTCGGTTTAGGGTACGGGTTAGGATTAGGGTACGCGTTAGGGTTAGGGTAGGGGTTAGGGTTAGGGTACGCGTTAGGGTGAGGGTAGTTATTAAACCTATCCCACTCTCTAGATACCCCTTAGCACGTAAAGGAATATTATTTGGGGGTCCAGCCATGGAGAAGAGTTTAGACACGAGGAGAAGATAAGGAACACACCCTTTATCAAGAAATCACATTAGGATTCTCTTTTTAACCTGTTCCTTAAAACACTAGTGCTTAGGAAATCTATTGGAGGCAGAAGCCGTCAAGGGTAGCTTAGGGTTAGGGTTAGTATTAGGGTGAGGGTTAGGGTACGGCTTAGGGTACGGGTTCAGGGAGGGGTTCGGGTAGGACGTAGGGTATGGGTTAAGGTTAGGGTTATGGTTAGTGTTACGTTTAGGACTCGGTTTAGGGTACGGGTTAGGATTAGGGTACGCGTTAGGGTTAGGGTAGGGGTTAGGGTTAGGGTACGCGATAGGGTGAGGTTACTTATTAAACCTATCCCACTCTCTAGATACCCCTTAGCACGTAAAGGTATATTATTTGGGGGTCCAGCCATGGAGAAGAGTTTAGACACTAGGAGAAGATAAGGAACACACCCATTATCAAGAAATCACATTAGGATGCTCTTTTTAACCTGTTCCTTAAAACACTAGTGCTTAGGAAATCTATTGGAGGCAGAAGCAGTCAAGGGTAGCTTAGGGTTCGGGTTAGGGTTAGGGTGAGGGTTAGGGTACGGGTTCGGGGAGGGGTTCGGGTAGGGCGTAGTGTATGGGTTAGGGTTAGGGTTAGGGTTATTGTTAGGGTTAGGGTTCGGTTTAGGGAACGGGTTAGGATTAGGGTACACATTAGTGTTAGGGTAGGGGTTAGGGTTAGGGTACGCGATAGGGTGAGGTTAGTTATTAAACCTATCCCACTCTCTAGATACCCCTTAGCACGTAAAGGAATATTATTTGGGGGTCCAGCCATGGAGAAGAGTTTAGACACTAGGAGAAGATAAGGAACACACCCATTATCAAGAAATCACATTAGGATTCTCTTTTTAACCTGTTCCTTAAAACACTAGTGCTTAGGAAATCTATTGGAGGCAGAAGCAGTCAAGGGTAGCTTAGGGTTAGGGTTAGGGTTAGGGTGAGGGTTAGGGTACGGCTTAGGTTACGGGTTCGGGGAGGGGTTCGGGTAGGGCGTAGGGTATGGTTTAGGATTAGGGTTACGGTTAGTGTTAGGGTTAGGGCTCGGTTTAGGATACGGGTTAGGATTAGGGTACGCGTTAGGGTTAGGGTAGGGGTTAGGGTTAGGGTACGCGATAGGGTGAGCTTAGTTATTAAACCTATCCCACTCTCTAGATACCCCTTAGCACGTAAAGGAATATTATTTGGGGGTCCAGCCATGGAGAAGAGTTTAGACACTAGGAGAAGATAAGGAACACACCCATTATCAAGAAATCACATTAGGATTCTCTTTTTAACCTGTTCCTTAAAACACTAGTGCTTAGGAAATCTATTGGAGGCAGAAGCAGTCAAGGGTAGCTTAGGGTTCGGGTTAGGGTTAGGGTGAGGGTTAGGGTACGGCTAAGGGTATGGGTTCGGGGAGGGGTTCGGGTAGGGCGTAGGTTATGGGTTAGGGTTAGGGTTAGGGTTAGTGTTAGGGTTAGGGCTCGGTTTAGGGTACGGGTTAGGATTAGGGTACGCGTTAGGGTTAGGGTAGGGGTTAGGGTTAGGGTACGCGTTAGGGTGAGGGTAGTTATTAAAACTATCCCACTCTCTAGATACCCCTTAGCACGTAAAGGAATATTATTTGGGTGTCCAGCCATGGAGAAGAGTTTAGACACGAGGAGAAGATAAGGAACACACCCATTATCAAGAAATCACATTAGGATTCTCTTTTTAACCTGTTCCTTAAAACACTAGTGCTTAGGAAATCTATTGGAGGTAGAAGCCGTCAAGGGTAGCTTAGGGCTAGGGTTAGGGTTAGGGTGAGGGTTAGGGTACGGCTTAGGGTACGGGTTCGGGGAGGGATTCGGGTAGGGCGTAGGGTATGGGTTAGGGTTAGGGTTAGGGCTAGTGTTAGGGTTAGGGCTCGGTTTAGGGTACGGGTTAGGGTTAGGGTAGGGGTTAGGGTAAGGGTACGCGATAGGGTGAGCTTAGTTATTAAACCTATCCCACTCTCTAGATACCCCTTAGCACGTAAAGGAATATTATTTGGGGGTCCAGCCATGGAGAAGAGTTTAGACACTAGGAGAAGATAAGGAACACACCCATTATCAAGAAATCATAATATGATTGTCTTTTTAAACTGTTCCTGAAAACACTAGTGCTTAGGAAATCTATTGGAGGCAGAAGCAGTCAAGGGTAGCTTAGGGTTAGGGTTAGGGTTAGGGTGAGGTTTAGGGTATGGCTTAGGGTACGGTTTCGGGGAGGGGTTCGGGTAGGACCTAGGGTATTGGTTAGGGTTAGGGTTAGGGTTAGTGTTAGGTTTAGGGCTCGGTTTAGTGTACGGGTTAGGATTAGGGTACGCGTTAGGGTTAGGGTAGGGGTTAGGGTTAGGGTACGCGTTAGGGTGAGGGTAGTTATTAAACCTATCCCACTCTCTAGATACCCCTTAGCACGTAAAGGAATATTATTTGGGGGTCCAGCCATGGAGAGGAATTTAGACACTAGCAGAAGATAAGGAACACACCCATTATCAGGAAATCACATTAGGATTCTCTTTTTAACCTGTTCCTTAAAACACTAGTGCTTAGGAAATCTATTGGAGGCAGAAGCAGTCAAGGGTAGCTTAGGGTTAGGGTTAGGGTTAGGGTGAGGGTTAGGGTATGGCTTAGGGTACAGGTTCGGGGAGGTGTTCGTGTAGGGCGTAGGGTATGGGTTAGGGTTAGGTTTAGGGTTAGTGTTAGGGTTAGGGCTCGGTTTAGGGTATGGGTTAGGATTAGGGTACGCGTTAGGGTTAGGGTAGGGGTTACGGTTAGGGTACACGTTAGGCTGAGGGTAGTTATTAAACCTATCACACTCTCTAGATACCCCTTAGCACGTAAAGGAATAATATTAGGGTGTCCAGCCATGGACAAGAGTTTAGACACGAGGAGAAGATAAGGAACACACCCATTATCAAGAAATCACATTAGGATTCTCTTTTTAACCTGTTCCTTAAAACACTAGTGCTTAGGAAATCTATTGGAGGCAGAAGCAATCAAGGGTAGCTTAGGGTTAGGGTTAGGGTTAGGGTGAGGGATAGGGTACGGCTTAGGGTACGGGTTCGGGGAGGGGTTCGGGTAGGGCGTAGGGTATGGGTTAGGGTTAGGGTTAGGGTTAGTGTTAAGGTTAGGGCTCGGTTTAGGTTACGGGTTAGGATTAGGGTACGCGTTAGTGTTAGGGTAGGGGTTAGGGTTAGGGTACGCGATAGGGTGAGGTTAGTTATTAAATCTATCCCACTCTCTAGATACCCCTTAGCACGTAAAGGAATATTATTTGGGGGTCCAGCCATGGAGAAGAGTTTAGACACTAGGAGAAGATAAGGAACACACCCATTATCAAGAAATCACATTAGGATTCTCTTTTTAACCTGTTCCTTAAAACACTAGTGCTTAGGAAATCTATTGGAGGCAGAAGCAGTCAAGGGTAGCTTAGGGTTAGGGTTAGGGTTAGGGTGAGGGTTAGGGTATGGCTTAGGGTACGGGTTCGGGGAGGGGTTCGGGTAGGGCGTAGGGTATGGGTTAGGGTTAGGGTTAGGGTTAGTGTTAGGGTTAGGGCTCGGTTTAGGGTACGGGTTAGGATTAGGGTACACTTTACGGTTAGGGTATGGGTTAGGGTTAGGGTACGCGATAGGGTGAGGTTAGTTATTAAACCTATCCCACTCTCTAGATACCCCTTAGCACGTAAAGGATATTATTTGGGGGTCCAGCCATGGAGAAGAGTTTAGACACTAGGAGAAGATAAGGAACACACCCATTATCACGAAATCACATTAGGATTCTCTTTTTAACCTGTTCCTTAAAACACTAGTGCTTAGGAAATCTATTGGAGGCAGAAGCAGTCAAGGGTAGCTTAGGGTTAGGGTTAGGGGTTAGGGTGAGGTTTAGGGTATGGCTTAGGGTACGGTTTCGGGGAGGGGTTCGGGTAGGACCTAGGGTATTGGTTAGGGTTAGGGTTAGGGTTAGTGTTAGGTTTAGGGCTCGGTTTAGTGTACGGGTTAGGATTAGGGTACGCGTTAGGGTTAGGGTAGGGGTTAGGGTTAGGGTACGCGTTAGGGTGAGGGTAGTTATTAAACCTATCCCACTCTCTAGATACCCCTTAGCACGTAAAGGAATATTATTTGGGGGTCCAGCCATGGAGAGGAATTTAGACACTAGCAGAAGATAAGGAACACACCCATTATCAGGAAATCACATTAGGATTCTCTTTTTAACCTGTTCCTTAAAACACTAGTGCTTAGGAAATCTATTGGAGGCAGAAGCAGTCAAGGGTAGCTTAGGGTTAGGGTTAGGGTTAGGGTGAGGGTTAGGGTATGGCTTAGGGTACAGGTTCGGGGAGGTGTTCGTGTAGGGCGTAGGGTATGGGTTAGGGTTAGGTTTAGGGTTAGTGTTAGGGTTAGGGCTCGGTTTAGGGTATGGGTTAGGATTAGGGTACGCGTTAGGGTTAGGGTAGGGGTTACGGTTAGGGTACACGTTAGGCTGAGGGTAGTTATTAAACCTATCACACTCTCTAGATACCCCTTAGCACGTAAAGGAATAATATTAGGGTGTCCAGCCATGGACAAGAGTTTAGACACGAGGAGAAGATAAGGAACACACCCATTATCAAGAAATCACATTAGGATTCTCTTTTTAACCTGTTCCTTAAAACACTAGTGCTTAGGAAATCTATTGGAGGCAGAAGCAATCAAGGGTAGCTTAGGGTTAGGGTTAGGGTTAGGGTGAGGGATAGGGTACGGCTTAGGGTACGGGTTCGGGGAGGGGTTCGGGTAGGGCGTAGGGTATGGGTT